>NC_092242.1:12130998-12150998 GCF_036320965.1 Panulirus ornatus | reverse complement strand
CTTCTTTTTTTTTTTTTTGTCGAGTGCGCCACGTGTTTATGACTTGAAGTGGCGAGAGACCAGCCAACTTAAAGTAGAAGGAAGCAGGAAGGAAGCAAGAAGAGGGGAGGGAGGTAGGTGTGATGGAGATAAAAGGGGGATGGATGGGGTAGCTGTATGGAACAACTGGGGTTGTGGGGTTCGAATGGAAGCGCGTTCGAGACACAGAAAATTAGGGTGAGGCAGGTGCCAGTGTGGCGTTAACTAAGGGTGTGAAGATGACGCTATGGGTGAAAAGGAGGTAGTACTGCCGGTGTGCGGGCATTCACCGTGTTGACGCAGATAATTCCCAAGCTCCAGAGACCGTGAGCCCTCAGCACCTGCCCAGAAAATTGCTAATTAAGAGTTCGACGCCCGTCCACCGCCCTGTTAACCCTTCCTGCCCGTTTTTATTTTTTTGTCCTCGAGAGCCTTTCTTGAGAAGCCAGGTCTCGCTGAGCGTCTGTTCCAACCGTCGTTGGCAGCCGACTTCGTTAGCCCTCCCACTCGTTGTTTTTCTGTTAACGGTGGTGCGATCTCCCTTTCCTGGATCCTGCCAGATGGTCCTGTTAAATCATCGCCCCTCTCCCCTCCTTTTCCACCCCCGAGCTTGACGCCGCCATTCATGAGCACGACAGTACGGCCCTTCAGCACGAAGGAGTCGACCCGAGTGCGGACGCTGCGTCCCCTGGGTTTACGTAATGGCCTGGCATTACATGGTCGAACATCATGCCCAAGGGTCGTGGTGTCGCGTTAAAAGGATCGACCCGTCGTGCACTCAAGGGTAGAACCGTCGTACTCGAGCGTCAAATCGTCGTCCTCAAGGGCCGAGCCGTCGTGCTCAAGGGCCGATCCGTTGTGCTCCAGGGCCGTGCCGTCCTACTCATGGGCCCGAGCCGTCGCGCTCAAGGGCCGAGCCTAAAGAGGTCATCCAGCCGGCAAAGCCCCAGCGACCCCTGGCAGGAGGTCCACTCTTCTCTGCCAAATGACTCTGTCAACTCGGGAAACGAATCCTCCCTCCCTACACCCCTGGCTGATCACGTCACCTGGCTCTTTAAGAAAAAAAAAAAAAGGAAGAAAAAAGAAATACTGAACGACACGTTCCAAACCTCCTTGAGAAGATCAGGCCTATTCCAACCTTCCTAAGAGAGGGAAGCGAAGCCTACGTGGAAGTAGGAGTAAATATCGGCGTCATGGGAAAGTGAGATACACATATGGAAGACGCAACTGGAACCCTCTCGGAATGGACACTTAAATCTCTCTCTCTCTCTCTCTCTCTCTCTCTCTCTCTCTCTCTCTCTCTCTCTCTCTCTCTCTCTCTCTCATACATGCAACCTTATTTCATCGGTCGCTGGTGTATAGTTCTGACACGTCCTCTCTCTCTCTCTCTCTCTCTCTCTCTCTCTCTCTCTCTCTCTCTCTCTCTCTCTCTCTCTCGGCGGTGGCCAACGAGCGAGACCGACTGACTGGTGCGAACGCTCGCCCCTTCTCACTCACTCGACCAACAACAATATACACGTACCAGCTACGGAGATTAATCAATTACTGGCCCTAAGTAATCACATCCAGGATCCATACAAAGAACTAAAAGTGCTCCTCTTTTTTTTTCCATGCAGTGTCTACACCACGCTTTGATGGTTCGAATCCCGCGCCGACCGAATGAATAAATAGAAAACGCACTAAAAGCCCCCCGACAAAAAATAAAAAAAATAGGATGTTATTGTTTTGACAATTGAATAGAACAAATATATGGTCGCTTATAATTAAAAAAAAAAATCTGTCAGCACCCACTGTTGATTCAAACGTGGGCCACTGGTAAAGGGTTAGGGCAGTGGTAAGTGAAAAACACACAGCCCGATAAATATATATATTTTTTTTTCTCGTTTAAAACATACGACCTGAAGCTTGGCTGGAAATGTGTAAAATGATTGATGGCCGCAAAAAAGCAGTGAGAGAAAAGCTATACGAAAGTAGCCCTTATGAATAGCTGGCGGCGTACTTTGTGTGTGTGTGTGTGTGTGTGTGTGTGTGTGTATGATTACCTAACTGTACTAGTGAAGCCTCCATCTCCTTAACCATTCTACTATATTACAACTTTTCAAACTCCTGTATATGCCGTCAGGACTCACACACGAGTCTTTTCCTCGTTCAGTTTGTTCCATTCAACCACTGAAGTTGCAATTATAAATAACCATTCATTTACATCCTTTCTAACACGTTTCTTTTTTCAATCTCACGTCATGCCCTCTGGTGTTCCCATCCCACCATCTCTCGAGGCACTGTTCGCAATGTACATCATCAGCTACCATCGCTGCTGCCCTCCTCGACAACTTCCCTATCAGCTCTTCGTGTTTAGGATACGGTGACCGTACCTGAGAAGCATATTCTAGTTCTGGCCTTACTTCCATCAGACGCTTCGCCTTGGAAAAGGTCTTCCCAAGATTCCTTTTGGCCATCCATCTACCACCACTGGACAAAAATCTTGAGACATCACACCTAGTGATCGGAACTTTTGAAAACCTTTTGACCACATACATTTCCACACCATCGTCGGACCATTATTTGTTTCTTTCTACGCAAATCAGCGAACCTTCTGACGGAGTGGCAGAAGAATCTCTTCCCTCTCAAAAGCTATGATGGCATTAAGCCTAGTCATACGTACAAGCTTCTGGTCTTGGATGCGGGATGCGCCCGTCTGTCAAATACACACAGACTGGAACTGGAGACTGGCATTCCAGACTTTTGGGAGCCTCGTTATCTCCCATCACTTTTATGGAGGCCAGACTTAAAAATGTATCGCGTTTCGACTTCACTCACCGAAGCCTAACACGAGGCTGGCAGATGCTTTCCCTACATCGACATAAAACATTATTAAGAATTTCCAGACCTTATTCTTTTTGATACCGTCACTCCATTACCATCTACGTGTCCTCATCCCCTGAGAATCCCACTGACACCATCGTCCATCTACGTGTCCTCGTCCCCTGAGAATCCCACCGACACCACCATCGTCCATCTACGTGTCCTCATCCCCTGAGAATCCCACTGACACCATCGTCCATCTACGTGTCCTCATCCCCTGAGAATCCCACTGACACCATCGTCCATCTACGTGTCCTCACATCCCCTGAGAATCCCACTGACACCACCTTCGTGGTGTCGGTATAAACTCGTCCTTTTCAAGCTGGTTGGGTGCACCTGCAGCTATGTTTATGGACGATCTAATGCACTTTGATCCGACGTGCCTACACGTTTCATCTGGGGGCGTCCCCAGTGACTGCGTACGTATGTATACCTCTGATCTTAACCTTGGTGGGTCCATTTTACCCACCCTCTCCCTTGCGTTTATTTCTAACGTCCTTGTATCCTAACACCCCCACAATTTCCTTTTACTGTATCAGGATGACTTCCACGATCTGACCCTTCATCCCAACGATCTCCTCTTTTTTTTTTTTTCCTGTTATGATTCTAACCCGTTGCATCACGCTGGGGTTCCAGGATCTCATCACTGATGACATCACAGGAGGCTACTACCCCACACACACCCTCCCCAACCTTCCTCCTCCAGGAGGCTACATCGATGTATTGATCCTCACCCAAGACGGGAGTCTCCTCTCCACCAGCCTTCAGTAAGACACAACTGTCAAGTGTGAGGTCCACCTCGACTGTTGAGCAGCACAACCCACAAGACTCGGCCGCAGATTATAACTTCCTTTCTTTTTAAGACGCGATTTTTCGCAGGTCTTCATTGCGTGTTCCTCTTGGGTACGGAATGCTCGCTGTTGGAAATACCACTCCTCCTCCTCCTCCTCCTCGTCCCTTGGTTTAATCTCTACACGTTTAACGTGGGAGACCCATGTGCTCGGCTGACAGCTAATACCCGAAGCTATCCGTTTAACGTCTACCCAACATTTATCTCGACCCGTTTTTCATGCTGAATGTGTCTGTCGGATGGATTTTAATCCTGTCGAGATTTCTTGGAGGGGAAAGACATTGCCAAGATGGTCTTCAAGACCGTGGGAAGGGGGGTGACTTCTTTTTCCCTGTTGAATGAGTTGGTTACGAAGGAATAAAGGAAGGACTAAAAAAAAAAAAAAAATGGGGAGACATTGCAGCTGATGACTATAAAACAGTTTTAGAGTGTAGGGATGGATGGTGTGGGTTTGTTCAAATGCGTGAAAAGATCTGTCTCGAGGGAAGGTCTATGGCGCTCTGCTGGGAAACCTGTTCCCAGTGGGCTTTCTCTGTGGGTGTTCAACGGTGCGCGTCTGCAGTGGGTAAGCCAAGCAACAGACGACCCGACGGTCGCGCCGACGAGGTCGTCTGCAGGACAACGACAACATCATCATAGGAGGGGCCTTTCCCTCCCAGCGTGTATCGTCCCCTACATCGTGTCATTGCTAATGATGGTACGCGGTAAAACACACACACCTGTCACGAACTAACCCTGGGGCGAAGGGGGGGGAGTGAGAGAGAGAGAGAGAGAGAGAGAGAGAGAGAGAGAGAGAGAGAGAGAGAGAGAGAGAGAGAGAGAGAGAGAGAGAGAGAGAGAGAGGTAAGCCTTTGTAAGATATGGCAGTTTCAGAACAAAAGAGACCATTCCATTTAAATTCCAGGCTTGACAAGGATTTTCGAAGAACAAATCGGATAAAGAGCCCCCTTTTTTTGGGGGGGGGTCCTAGCATTTTTTTTTTTTTTTTAGACGCTGCTACAGAGTGCCATTGCCTCAAGCCTTTCCATATTATTCCTCAAAATACGATCTCCTTGCGGTGTGTGTGTATATATATATATATATATATATATATATATATATATATATATATATATATATATATGTGTGTGTGTGTGTGTGTGTGTTTATGTATATACATGTGTATGGGGGTGGGTTGGGCCATTTCTTTCGTCTGTTTCCTTGCGCTACCTCGCAAACGCGGGAGACAGCGACAAAGCAAAATAAAATAAAATAAATAAAATAAATATATATATATATATATATATATATATATATATATATATATATATATATATATATATATATATATATATATATAATGGACACATGGAACAGATGATAACCTGTCGTCTAAATCAAGCATTTAATGCAACACTCAGTACTGTCTACCGTTTTCTTACTTTATCCTCTGGCGTGTACCTCACACTTAACGCATACCTCCGGTCCACCACTGAGGGGAGGGCAAGCCCCAACACCTGCAGACCTCGCCTACGGTCGAGGCATGTAAAAGAGCAGAGCGCTAGGAGGCACACCTCAAATTCAAGAGACACAGCGCTGTAAAGGGACCTCTGGGTTTACAGTGTAAGAGAGGTTTCCTGGGTATGGCGTGTCAAAGAGGTTTCAGAAACACACCCGTTTTAAGAAAAAGAAGAGAGGTTCTGGGGCCGCCCCCCCCTGGGTATAGCGTGGAAAGAGGTAATGAAATGGGTGAGAGAAGCTGCGGGAGTGGCACGCAAAGTAGGTCTTGACTGTGGTCTGTTGAGCTTAGCGCCTCGGGTAAGTTATGTGTGAGGGTGTAGCCGAGATTTAAGAGTGCAGTGAATAAGAAAACGGCTTGTGAAGTGTGCGAGTGAGAGCATACGGGTTCGCAGAGCGCCAATTCAGTAAGAGGCGTGACGTGTAAGACACCAAGAGAAGCGTCTTCAAGACGTACGAAATGACAAATAAGAACAGGAAAATTACCGGGAATCATCTGAATTTAAAGATAAGAGGAACGTGATTACATCTTCTATACGCGACAATGAAACTGATACATACATATGGGAGATCTGCGGACGACACCATCGCGAGGAGTGTAAAGGGGTCTGGAGATGGAAGAGGCGCCGGTCAAACACGTTACACCTGCCACTTCCACGACGTCATACAGTTAAAGTTCTGAGAGAATGAGAGAGAGAGAGAGAGAGAGAGAGAGAGAGAGAGAGAGAGAGAGAGAGAGAGAGAGAGAGAGAGAGAGAGAGAGAGAGAGAGAATGATTCTTCCCAGGGTTACACCTACTTACCTCCATGCAGATGAAAGAAGAGAAAGAAAATCCAGCGCAGACAAAGGCGACCGTGGCTCGTACAGCATAAGGTGGGATGGAAGACCAACCTACGTGGCCAACACACACACACACACACACATACAAAGACTCCTCCCCGTCTAGCGAAGCGAGAGTCCATCTAGATCGATCCACCGGGAACCGAACCCTCGTTATGTGAGTTTCCATAATCAGTCAAATAATATCTTTGGCTCGGCCCCGGTCAAAGGGGAACCGAACCCCAAACCTGTAAACACATGATTAGAACTGTTCCGTCTCCCACTCGCCGGCCGGCATCACCGTGAGCTTGAGGGAGGGAGGAGGAGGAGGAGGAGTATGAGGAGAAGGAGGAGGAGGAGAAGGAGGAGGAGGAGGAGGAGGAGGAGGAGGAGGAGGAGGAGGAGGAGGAGGTGGTGGAGGAGGAGGGGGGGGGTAATCGCCTCCCGATGTACGCAAGACCAAGCTTTCTCCTCCTCCAAAGAGAAAAGGAAGGCATCAAACAGTCCTTGATTAACCCACGTAACTTCGACCACTGGCTGTGTATACTATCTGCTAAACTTGGATACCTAACTTGCGTACTCCATCAAACCTGGTCCGAGAGAGAGAGAGAGAGAGAGAGAGAGAGAGAGAGAGAGAGAGAGAGAGAGAGAGAGAGAGAGAGAGAGAGAGAGAGAGAGTGCGTCCATGCGATATATTCATCAAGGTTCAGTCTCCTACCCAGACCGGGTAGTGATGCTAGAAATAAGCCCCGGGAACCAATATACATGTGTGTGATGAGAGAGGGGTGGTGTGGTGAGGGAGGAACGGGGCAAACGGGCTGAGGTTAATGAGAGAACGGATGAATGCAGTGAGGAGAGAAATCAAGACGTCGAATTATGATTTGACAAAAGTGATGGTGAGGGAACGTCACACGAGGGATCGACGCTGAGAAATGGAGGGAGGTGAGGAGGAGGGAGTGAGGAATGAGAGAGAGGACTCGGGATGGGTTAGGGAATGAGGAAGGGTGAGGAGCCCATCCAAGGCGGGGAGGAGTCTGGCCAGGGAAGGATAATAAAACCATCCAGACTCTTTACATAATTAAGCGAGAATCGCGTTACGGAGACCGATTGGCTGCCGAGCGCGCGCCCACGCCCGCCCAACCCTCTGGTTACATCAGCTGAGAGAGAGAGAGAGAGAGAGAGAGAGAGAGAGAGAGAGAGAGAGAGAGAGAGAGAGAGAGAGAATTGTGGGAGAGAACACATCGGAGGTCTGATCATCTCGTCTCCATCCAGAGGCGCCCCCCACCCTCATGAGAAGGGAGGATAATGCGATCACAGTGGATGAAGGATATCCACCTCCCCCCTGACTCGTCAGATTGGTGCCCTCCACCGAGAGGTCGGATTTGGGCCCCGGCCGCTGGCGTGGAGACCCCGGAACTCCGGGATCCTGGCCGCTGCTGCTGCTGCTGCTGCTCCCCCCTTTACTCTTCCTCATCCCTGAGGAACACATCAGGACCAGCAATAGCTTCCCTCGGATGGACACACGAAAACCACACAATCAGACGTTGTGACACTCCTTCAGCGAGTCTAAAACATTTCAGGCGGGGAAGAAATCCCTGATGGTATGTATCACTTCAAGCACCGAGGTGATACTGTGCGGAAATGTCATTACAAACATCATGTTACATGGCAGATGAAAGTGCTATTACTTGGTGCATATTTGGTCTTTAACGTCTTTGGGGGAGGTCTTCGCCGCCCCAACAACCCGGGGTTGGGCCCAGGCTGTTGGATTGGGTCGCTGGTCTATCTATACTAACTCGAACACGGAAGAAAACAATGCACAAGAATATGTGCGTGGAAAGTGCTGGAAGGCCTAGACAAAAAAAAAAAAAGAAAAAAACTGCAAAATAAGGAGAGTTACCAGCTGAAATGAAAGACGTTCCAATGGGTAATACGAAAATATGCCAAGGAGTAACTAGTGCATCAGAGAAAACTGTATTAATGTTCGGAAAACTGTGTCAATATTCGGAAAACTGCGTCAATATTCGGAAAACTGCGTCAATATTCGGGAAAAACTATGTCAATATTCCAGCCTCTGGATTTTCCAGTCTATCACTCGTAAGAATCGATAACATCTTGGTCTGGCTTCTTGAAATATTCAAGAACAAACTAAGACGCTCCACCAAGGAAGCGCTTGATCAAGCAAGTCCAACTGCGGCGGATGCGCAAGCCTGGTGGGCTGGGGCGCTGCCACCACGAGCAGCCCTTTTTTTGATCAGGTTACACGGAGGAGGAAGCCCGGCTGACTATCGAGGGACGACGGGAGAGGAGCGGAGCGTCCCCTGGAGACACAGCGGGTTATCACGGGTTGTATGTCTGCGGGTTTCGAACATCCAACGCGAGACAAGGAACCGCCAGGAGGAAGAAGGCACTAGACCAGTTTAAACGCACACGGTACACTGATAGTGTTCAATCAAATCACTCGTGTGATGCTGTGTGTAAACAGTATGTTCTAACATCATGATACATGGGAGTTTAAACGGCTATCAAAACCTGGTGACGTATTTAAGGGGGGGGGTTCGTGTAATGCACACTGCAGTGCGACTACACTGAACATTAAGCAGGTAACGCAGTACACGGCCAGAAAAAAAATGAACAGAATCATGACAAAGCGTGGCGGTGGTGGTGGTGGTTCCGGTTCTGCCACAGATACGCGACTGGCGGATCTTGACGATCAATCTCCTAGCGTATTCGACACACACACACACACACACACACACACACACACACACACACACGTCCGAGTGGAGGACCCAGTCACCCAATGGCGAACTCATGTCCAGGGGTTAACCAAAAGATGGACGATGAAGACGACGACGACGACGCGCTGAGACGAACGCCTTCAAGGAGGAGGAGGAGGAGGAGGAGATGATGGAATGGGGAGGGAACGTGGGCTTCGGGGGACAATTTCACAGTGATGGGAAAACGGATCTAATAGTGCCCTCTTTGCGCTCGTATAGGTATTTATGCTTGAAATAAACCTGCTGGTTCCTTCCAGACTATCGACGTGTGGCAGAGGGGCGAGGAGCTGGTCGAGGAGAGCTAAAAGTAGGGTACGTTACTGAAACACTGGCGTGGATCTCAGGTGAGACTGTATACGTCATGGGTCAACCAGTGGGATACGAAAACTGACGAGGTAGGCAGAGGAGTCGACTGGTCTCCATGCAACTCTCGTATTAGATTGGGATAATTCAGGGCTCAGAAGCGACGCATGTGGGTGCGAGTGTTAAAAAAAAAGGTTGGACGGCTCCCAGAGCAACGGGAGGCCCCCCGGGACGACAACACGACCCATCTCAATGAGAGGGGACCCATGAACGACATCACGACCCGTCACAAGTGAGAGACACCCAGGACGAGAATACAAAACCACCTCAATGAACGTCAACTACCACAATTGTCCGCTGGCGGCGTTCCTTCTCGACCACGTCACACCTAACCACACACACACACACACACACACACACACACACACACACATACACAGCAGGCCAACGCTCCATCCACCACCATCTATGTGTGATCACCATCCCCTTAGCTACATGACCTGTACATTTACCTGTACATATGGGTAAAGCCAGTGCTAACTGCAACGATGACTATATGCCACAGCTGTAAATGCCAATGTATTCATAGACAGTTAACGCCCCGTATTCTTAACTCCACTGAGCGCGTTAGTACGACACTCCGAACGAGGCGGTACGACGCATGGGTATGATTAGCCTCCAGTACCCATGGCGTCTTAACGTCTAGCTCGAAGGGCTAGCCTCCTGCAGGGGTTGTGAAGTGCCATCCGTTCATATGTCTCTCTCTCTCTCTCTCTCTCTCTCTCTCTCTCTCTCTCTCTCTCTCTCTCTCTCTCTCTCTCTCTCTCTCTCTCTCTGACGTTTCTTGTGGAGCGAACTCGTCCAGCATCCTTCACGGACACTAATTCTCTCTCTTACCGCCTCAAGATAATCCATGCGACGATAATCTGAGAGCTTATACTTGCGCCTTTTCTGGTGCCGTAAGGAGCCTTCGATGTCAAATTATATGTTACGAACCTCACTTGCCCTAACCACTTGAGATCTACAACAGACGAGTATAGGTCAGCAACGGTGGTCGTATTCACCTCTAAATATAATCATAGTTGTCACTGTGATTTTGGTCTTGGTAGTGATACGTAAGAGGATATGTTACAGGCCTCATTCTGTCGCTGCAGACATGTCCGATTCTCACTGTAATTCTAGTGGGAATTAAGCTTTCCCTGAGACTGTATGGGGAGGTAACTGACGCGCTTGTCATCATCTTCACTGCCTCAACGACAGCTACTTGAATTACCTCCGTCCCCGAGAAGCAACAATGGTATCACCGCGTCTAAACTCTTACACCCGGGGATAAAACAATGCTCCAGCTGGTATGGCCTCCTCGACCACAGCGCGGAAGGGCCACCGAATGACTGGTCACCCCACCCCCAATAAGTCGCTGAGGAGGGAGGTTTAGGTGCCAGCCAGGTGGTGGTGGTGAGTCAGGCAGGTAGTGCGGGTTTAACATCTGGTGCCCAGGTGGCTAGCTTAGGCTGGGGCCTGGCAGCAGGCTGGTGGTGAGGGAGGGAAAGCTAATGAGGAAGGTCGGACTACAGTGTTACACACATCGGGGTCCCCGCTACTGAAACCAACCAACCGCCTCTCCCCCCCAACCTCAAAGGCGTGGTGGCACACATCTCCATAAACGCCACTTGAAGGAGACGGCCGCCGTGAAACATGCCCACATCTGGTGTACCAGAGAGAGAGAGAGAGAGAGAGAGAGAGAGAGAGAGAGAGAGAGAGAGAGAGAGAGAGAGAGAGAGAGAGAGAGACTGTCTGTGCGTAAGGTAAGGTGCGGAAGCGCATGTAAGGACAGACGACCGTGGCAGACCCAGCTGTATATAGTAGCTCTTTAACCGACGTGCGCTCTTGTGCAGGACGACGAGAACGACGATGATGACGGTGATGACTTGGTCTGGACTTGCGCCTCGCTGAGGAGCAACCGCGTCTTCGTCAACCACCGCCTGGCTCTAACATCCCCACCTACATCAGACGGGAGCAGCTGTTGGGGCAAAGCATTCCTCCTGACGCGGCGCAGTTTGACAATAGGTAAGGGTAACGACACGGAGAGATGGGTGAGGATGACGCCCAACGAGTGGTACTCACATCTGAAGAAGGCGACGACGAAGTAGTAGTAGTAGTAGTAGTAGAAGAAGAAGAAGAAGAAAAAGAAGAAGAAGAAGAAGAAGAAGAAGAAGAAGAAGAAGAAGAAGAAGAAGAAGAAGAAGAAGAAGAAGAAGAAGATGATGATGAAGAAGAAAAGGAGAGTCAATAAGCTAAACAAACAACAATAAACTAAAGAAAAGAAAGAAAGATAAAAACATCCAGTTCGGTTAAAATGTTTGTCGTTTTCTAAGACAAGGCGAGGAACGGCTATGAGTGCGGCTGGGTAAATATATGAAGCGGACCAAGGAGGCAAACCCAACAATATACTCGCATTCCTCATGACACCTCAACAAGCTTCAATGCGATGATACAACCGATCTGACTTAGAACAGTTACTGGTTGCACCAGTTACAACTCTGACTGGAGCAGTAACTGCTTGTAAAAGTTACGACTCCAACAAAAGCACTTAACAGGGTTTTAACAGTTACAACTCTAACTAGGACAGTATTGGCTGTAACAGTTACAACTCTCACGAGAGCAGTGACTGGTTGTCACATGTACAACTCTAACTATAGCCGTAACTAGATGTAACAGCTACAACTCTTTAACATGAGTAGTAACTTGTTGAAACAGTCATAACTCTTAACTAAGGCAAGAACCCGATGAAAAAGGTACAACTGGTTGTAACAGTTACACGAGAAACCGGAGTAAATGCTGGTTGTGACAGCGTTGTAGAGCCTACTAAGCTGGAATTATTCTATGAGCGACATAGAGCCAGGTGACCCCGACGTGAATGATCCAGCGAAGCGATGTCGCCCAAGATCAGTACATAGTGTTACATCCAATAACCAAAGACCAGGACCGGCAGCAGCACACCCGTGAAGACATGGGACCAAAATGATATATGTATATATATATATATATATATATATATATATATATATATATATATATATATATATATATATATATATATATATATATATATCATACTGTTCGCCATTCCCCGCGTTAGCGAGGTAGCGTTTAGAACAGAGGGCTGAGCCTTTGAGGGAATATCCTCACATGGCCTCCTTCTCTCTTTCTTCTTTTGGTAAATTAAAACCGAAGAGGGAGGATTTCCAGCCTCCCGCTCCCTTCCCTTTCAATGGCCTTCTACGACACGCAGGGAAGACGTGGGAAGGACTCTTTCTCCCCCATCCCATATACACTACTTCACAGGACGAACCATAAAGAGGGGCGCCGCTGCAAAGGATCAAGCCTCCGGACCAAGAACTGAACTGTAAATCCTCGACTCTTCACTCGACAGCAAACGCTAAACGCCGTCTCTCAATCCCCCGGGACGGCACAGACACCCAGAGCACCTTCCACCACGCAGTCCCATACCATGAGAGCACCCGAGCCCCTTCTCTGAGCACAGGCGGTCTCGTCTGGTCCGCCGGGCATCGAAGCCGCCACCATCACACCCAAGACTCACGTGAGGGGCAACCATTATGCCCTCCAGTCCTCACACCGCTACTGTGGACGGTAATACCACCAGCAGGAGGAGAGACACCAGCACGGCGCGCACGGCACAGACATCAATTAACGTGGAAATACAACCCTCTCCATCCCGGCAGTCCCGAGAAATTAACCGCAATACCCGTGGGTTTTAAACCCACTTGCTGGAACCAGATACTAAATCACGTTCCTTTCTAGACTCCTTATTACACGCTGGGGGCCTGAGTCATGGCCCGGACGCACGCACGGGGGGTACAGTCCAAGTTTATCACTCCGTGGGCGCATCAGTTGCACGCGCGTGTGAGCTTGAACACACTAGAACACATTTCAAATGCGTGTGACTGTGTGCGTGTGTGTGTGTGTGTGTGTGTGTGTGTGTGTGTGTGTGTGTTAGTTGCTTATATTTTGAAGGCACGCTTCAATAGACATGACTATCTAGTAAATAACAAAGCACGGATATCACAACTCATTCGAGAAGACCACGACAGTCATCCTCCAATGCCCCCTAGCACGGCGTACTTCCGCGCGATCATCCCCCCCCCCCCCCCCTTGCAGCTGGCATGCCACTACGTGCACCCCTACCTGTGTGTGTATACAGCCGTGCTCCTGAACAACGGCACGGGTCCAGCCACCGCGCACCAGCGCCTCTCACCTGAAACCAAGAGGAACCATTCGTTAGCACAAGCTCTCGTACACCACCCCACACACCATCACGCCCATAAACATAACTCCAGGTTAGCACAAGGGTCTTCAGAACTCCGCAACGGCCTTGTTTATAATCAAGATGAAAAGCAGCAGTTCACGCCCTCTCTTATACACTGGAATGGCCTATTAATTGTGGTAAAAGGTAACAACAATGATAATAATAATAGTTTACAGAGACAAGTCACATGGAAATGAACAGTGACATTGGAATATCGAACCCCAACTGTGACAATGGAATACTCGAACCACAACTGTGACATTGGAGATTCGAACCCTACGAGATTTCTACAGACGTCATGAAATAAGAAAGCTGGTGGAATTGAAAACCTCACACCCACCGTATGACCTTACAGCCCTAAGCGGTATGCATGAATCCCCCGCCCCCCCTCTACCTTTCGTCAGCAGCACCAGCAACGGCAGTGTGGCAGAGGGCGCCTCCAGCGGCGTTGGAGCCAACACAGTAACTCCGCCACAGACAACCACCACAATATCTCAAGTGTCGCTGTATCTGTAATACATTTTCTAACAGGAAACCAAGGATTCTTGTTCTTCACACCGACCGGGGTAAAATTAACCGTGCTGGAAGTTTGGGAACACAACGACGTAGAACAAGACAATTCTTTTTCTTTTAACATGTGACCAAAACTGCTCAATACAACTTGGTGGGACTTGGCAGCAACGTGGGACGAGTGTTCGACTACAGCTTGTATTTCTCGTATGTTTCGCCTCTCCTGACATCTCCAATTCACTGTTATTTCCACATTCATTACGAATCCCGGCGAGAATAAACACAAACTGAAAGATATCGCCTGAATATAAGACCCTTATTACCCAAAAGGTAACGTGTGATAAATATGTGAATGTGTTGTCAATATGTGATAAGGAAAATGAAATTGAGTCTCGAGAAGAAGGCGAATTCAAACTCCGTAATTCAAATGTTTATCCTCCAAAAAAAAAGGACCCCCATCCACAACACGTCGCGATGAGTGCGTGAGGACATCCTGGCCTGATTCAACCCGGCTACAGCTCTGTTCTCGGGGTGAGCTCGGAGGCCACTCGAAACCGACAACGCCAGCCAGCCAGGGTCTGTTTACCGTCGCTATATACTCGCATCATCTCGTTAGCTTCGCCAAGTCTCTGCCTACCAAAGGCCCTTTTTTGGTCACAAGAGCGTCCCGCTCACAGTTCCTGATATCCACGTACATTTCTTATTACGTTTTTTTTTTTTTTTTAACCCCCTTTTCCATCTTTTACCCAATATACTACAATAGCCGTCTTCTGTCATAGATAACTGTTAGTCAGAGGTGAATTCAGAGCCCATCGCCACGCACGAGGGTTACGTGGATCAGACAGATTCTCTTGGTATTCTCGTATGTAAGTGTGGAAGACGAATCTTCTAGTTACAGGCAGCTACAGGTTACCTGGCGTCTGTCTCCTCTTTATCGCCAGGGAACACACCTCACCAATTCTACCACCCGGCGTGGCGAACAGGTTAGGCAAACACGACACGCTGGAGAGAGAGAGAGAGAGAGAGAGAGAGAGAGAGAGAGAGAGAGAGAGAGAGAGAGAGAGAGAGAGAGAGAGAGAGAGACAGAGACCCCAAACATGTGGATGATGAGGACGATGATCTCCTGCGGGCGGGATGCCCGGAAAAAGATGGCATTCCTTTGTCAATTTCATCCTCAATTCTCGTGACGCTGCGCCCGGGGAGGCAGGCGTTCCAATGAAATGACAGATGTTCCCCCCAGAGCGAGAGTCGGGGGAAGGGGGCAAATCACAGAGGACATCTTGCGAATCAAAAGAGGGTCATAAAGGTGGGTCAACGTGGGTAAACATCTTCCTCTTTGGTGAAGTAGGTGTACAAAAGGGGATTCATTACAGCAGGGAAATCAAAGTAAATAATAATCAGCTGACAAATGGAACTCGTACGAAAAGGAAATAATGAAACGAGAAGAACCAGGTCACATTATATAAAAGTGAGGTTTGTATAAACATAATGTATGAAAATGTAATATTCTTGATTCAGAGCGCTTGCAGGATCATTTCTCTCACTTGGAAGAACAGGATGAAGGACGTGGAGCGTGCGTGTCTCCCTGGGAAGAGGAGATAAGAGCAGGGAGGTCGTGAACATCAGGGGAAATATCCACCAGACGTGCCCTACACTCAGTCACTCCACCTGGAAATAATACAATGATTCCTGAGCACGACGCTACGACTCCTGAACACGATTTCTATTGTCTGAGTACGACGGTAGGACCCTTATCACACACACACACACACACACACACACACACACACATATATATATATATATATATATATATATATATATATATATATATATATATATATATATATATATATATATATATATATATATTTATACTATTCGCCATTTCCCGCGATAGCGAGGTAGCGTTAAGAACAGAGGACTGGGCCTTTGAGGGAATATCCTCACCTGGCCCTCTTCTCTGTTCCTTCTTTTGGAAAATTAAAAAAAAAAAAAAAACGAGAGGGGAGGACTTCCAGCCCCCCGCTCCCTTCCCTTTTAGTCGCCTTCTACGACACGCAGGGAATACGTGGGAAGTATTCTTTCTCCCCTATCTCCCCTATATATATATATATATATATATATATATATATATATATATATATATATCATCTTTAAGTACGACCCGAAATGCACTATTTCATGGTCCTTGAGTACGACATCACTGCCCTTAACCCCGACGTTACCATTCTTGTGTATGTTGACCCAGCCTTTGACCCGACCCTTACTGATGACCGGGCCATCATACGAAAAGGGTCGTGACGTCGTGTTCGAGGGCGGTGTGGGGTTTAAAGAGAACGCGAATCCATTATCACAAAGTACACGTGTAACAACAACAAGAGGAGACTTCTGCATAACTAGGATGGCAAGAACGTGCGTACAAGTGGTCGAACCCTGGCCATGAGGGTATCTGCTGCACGGCGCCAGGCGACAAGGTCGCGGACACATTCAGCGTGAGGGCCCATCGAGCCATCGGTCGCAAGAGTTAACGACCGGCCATCTCTTCACCAGCGCACGAATCCGGGAAATGCACGGGCGACATCCCGCCTATCAAATCAGCAGTGCGATGGAACGAATCTGCAGTTCCTATCTGAGGCCCGTCGCTCACCAGCGTGTTTAAACGCAAGAACCTCACACAAACACTTTGGCGCCCCTGCACTAAAAGCTTTGATACGTAGATACAGGAACGCAAATCGTATGTTGTTATACTGAGAAGGGCAAACGGGAGCTTGGTTCCTTCCTCACGTCACGTAACATTCCCACTCACGTTGGAGTTCTTGTACGTATTGAAGAAAAAAAAAATATTTTGGGTGAGTGACATATTAGCGTAACGCAAAGGGTGTGTGTGTGTGTGTGTGTGTGTGTGTGTGTGTGTGTGTGTGTGTGTGTGTGTGTGCGTGTGTTCCCTATAAACGCCTGCTGGTGCACGTGTAGGAGATTGCCGGCCCGGAACACCATGTTTTACAATGCCGACTTCCACACCAACAACACAAAAAGGAAGGCAACGCGTCCCCAAGGCCAGGTACTATGTCATGTGCTGGGTTTCATGTGGTATCATTTCTGGCGTCTCTTTCCTCCCGCTACTGCGGGTCCACCAATTCATGGACTGATCTACTCACACCTTCTGATGCTAATTCGGAGAAAGATACCTTCCCAATAGGCTCTGAAAAGGGATCTCTCAGTAGAGCCAGGATCCTTTTCAAAGAAGGTTTCTGGGGGAAATTATGATGATAAACAAATAAACAGATGCATGATGATAATAAATACATATATTGATCTATTTCATTTATCTATAATCACCCTCCAGGACCCCCCCCCCCTTTCAAAAGGAAACCTGGCGTTAACCACGACGTCTTTCCAGAGGCTACTGCAGCTCAAGGCTGAGCTACTCCCAGTACCATGAAAATGTGGACTCCCTTTGAATGAGAAGTTCTTTTAGGAGACTGTACTCCCAGTGAGACAACCTTGCCAAAGATGGTTTTCGACTTGCAGTGTAATCTCAAAAAGGCGTAGTCCGG
Organism: Panulirus ornatus; assembly: GCF_036320965.1. Lineage (NCBI taxonomy): Eukaryota > Metazoa > Arthropoda > Malacostraca > Decapoda > Palinuridae > Panulirus > Panulirus ornatus. The sequence continues at coordinate 12,133,472 of NC_092242.1, read as the reverse complement.
CAACACCTCTATATCATATATATATATATATATATATATATATATATATATATATATATATATATATATATATATATATATATATATAACTGACTCATTTCTCTCTTGTGTCTCCCCTGATGATGTGATTATCACACGAAAGTGCACTTGGGAACTTATCGTGTTTCATTTTCCCCGTGGACTCATAGGAATATATATATATATATACTTGATATAATATTCTGCCTTGTGTTCCTTTGCACAACGGAGGCACGCACAAGAGGATGAGCGGAAGGAATATCACGTCCTCAATCCACTCATGTCTGCCCAATTCTCGCTGCTCCTGCGCCTGTGCTCCGTTCAAAATACAGGACGTCATTTGCAGTTACTTACCACAGTCTCCTTCTTACGTCCACATATTCATAAGTTCGTTATAATCAGGATGATTAAAAAAAATTAGAAGAAAAAAAAATTATTATATCCTTACCTCAAGTCGTAGGAAAATTCTCTGTCCTCCTCATTATCATAATTCACCAATTCATAATAATGGATCAGAGTCATCAGAGCTGGGAGGGGGGTGTACGCATACATTTCGTCATCATACACTATCATACATGAGACACTACCTAGAATACAGCATGAAATTAGCTGTATCATTCTGTGATTACAAAAGATGTGTATCATCAGTCCATTAGGGGATTGGGATGCCCAAAATGAATTCACCAGTACATCAGACAGTACAGCCACGCCAGCAAAATTATCACAAAAGGTCTCTGAAGCACAGACCAGACGGGCCTACAATAGATACACACAGACACACACACACACACACACACACACACACACTCACACACACACGTTCTTCAAGGGACACGATACGTTCTAGAAACCCACGCCAGGTGGGTCTGAAAAAAAAAAAAATAAATTCGCCACGAAAGGAGGACATTTTTACGACTAAAAGTGAGCCATCCTGTGATTCAAAAAGTTCCCAGAAAGCCTTTACATACTGGTGACAAACTGGCACTCTATACAGTTCTTCATCACGAACCTTGCCACACGTACCTGTGGACGGGTATTCAGGTCTTGGCTGTGCCGGTGATCGCAGGGAGGAGGAGACTAACATACATCGCCGTGTGCACCGTCGCAGAGGAGATCGCAATGCCTTGATGCTCATACTCCCTGATCGTCGAGCATCGCCAGGCAATCTATTACCATCGAACGAGTCTTTTGTCAAGACGAATTCAACGGAATCACACGACGCTTTTGAGTTCATGCCAGTCTCCATGGCGAGGAGCAGGTTCGCCAGCCTGAAATAGACATCTTCAAAGTGCCATGTCTGCGTAATGTACGACCCCCAGGTTATCCAACGGGACTTGAATCATGAAGCAATTTTACCCTGGCTTCGAGATGCATTGTGACGTCTCGAACTATCCTCACAAACTCTTACATGAGGGGGAGATCAGCGTGGCAAGTGCATTACATTAGTCGTGAGATAACCGACTTACTGTTGTGCCACAGTGCTAACAAGATGTGCGGTGCTGTCAAAGTTCACACTGCAAGAGGCTTACTTAATCGCGTGGTCTCTAAATACTGTAATAATATATATATTCTCGTGAGTATTCTACCTGGGTTAGATGACAGGGGTGGAATACCATCTAATATTTGCAACTGACAAATTCTCACAAATGTGGTAGACACAACTCCTCACTTCCCATAAACCCACTGTTTTCCGTTCATGCTCAACGGGGTTGGTTGGTTGGTTGGTTGGTTATTTATTCTTCTGGTCTAACATTACGGCCGCCGAGGCAATTTTGGAACCACCAATCGAATGATCTCGAAAACTTTCTTGTGGAGGTCAGGATATATATATATATATTCCCATACCCACATGTGTATATATAAACCACCACAGTGGCTTCAGGTCGCCCAGATGTTCCCCTCTTCGTGTCGAGTTCAGCCGCACCTCCTGGTGGGCAACTCTGGGGTCGGAACTCCTACGTACAACCACCTCCTCCTCCTCCTCCTCGCGCCCGCCTTCACTTGACCTCTCAACCCGGGGTGCTGGCTCTGGCTCTAGCCTCTCGCCAAGATGGGGATGGATGGGGAAATCCAATGCGATTTAGGGATTAACTGTGCAACCAATGTGATTTAAGGATTAGCCAGACGCGCAATGTGATTTAAGGATTAACCAGTTCGGCGGGCCGGGCTCCCGCGCCATAGTTCCACAACCGGTCTGAGATTAGCGGAAATACTCGGCAACCAGTGTATACCTTTCAGATCATCCTGGCGAAAAAAAAAAAAAATGAAATAAACAAAGTAAATAGTTTCAAGTATTAACTCTGTGTAACGGTTATAACTCAGCCAGAAAAAATATAAATATAATCGTTGCTAAACCTAGTTCATGATTAAATGTTCAATATTTCTGGGGGAAAAAAATACAAAAAATTCTGCTACACACGAAATCAGTGGGATTTAAAGATTTTGTGAATTAAGTA
>NC_092242.1:12113498-12125998 GCF_036320965.1 Panulirus ornatus | reverse complement strand
CGCACCACTGCTGGGAAGTGCTTGGTCCTCCGAGGCAATGCTGGGAAGTGCCTGGTCCTTCCACGGCACTACTGGGAAGTACCTGGTTCTCCGCGCCAATGCTGGGAGGTACCTGGTCCTCCGCGGCACTGCTGGGAAGTACCTGGTCCTCCGCGGCACTGCTGGGAAGTACTTGGTCCTCCGCGCCACTGCTGGGAAATACCTGGTCCTCCGCGCCACTGCTGGGAAGTACCTGGTCCTCCACGCCACTGCTGGGAAGTACCTGGTCCTCCGCGCCACTGCTGGGAAGTACCTGGTCCTCCGCGCCACTGCTGGGAAGTACCTGGTTCTCTTCACCATTACTGGGAAGTACCTGGTCCTCCGCGGCACTGCTGGGAAGTACCTGGTCCTCCTCACCACTGCTGGGAAGTACCTGGTCCTCCGCGCCACTGCTGGGAAGTACCTGGTCCTCCTCACCACTGCTGGGAAGTACCTGGTCCTCCTCACCGCTGCTGGGAAGTACCTGGTCCTCCTCACCACTGCTGGGAAGTACCTGGTCCTCCTCACCACTGCTGGGAAGTACCTGGTCCTCCTCACCACTGCTGGGAAGTACCTGGTCCTCCTTACCACTGCTGGGAAGTACCTGGCCCTCCGCGGCACTGCTGGGAAGTACCTGGTCCTCCTTACCACTGCTGGGAAGTAACTGGTCCTCCGCGGCACTGCTGGAAAGTACCTGGTCCTCCGCGCCACTGCTGGGAAGTACCTGGTCCTCCGCGCCACTGCTGGGAAGTACTTGGTCCTCTGCACCACTGCTGGGAAGTACCTGGTTCTCAGTGGCATTACTGGGAAGTACCTGGTCCTCCGCGCCACTGCTGGGAAGTACCTGGTTCTCCACGGCACTGCTGGGAAGTACCTGGTCCTCCGCGCCACTGCTGGGAAGTACCTGGTCCTCTGCGCCACTGCTGGGAAGTACCTGGTTCTCCTCCACTACTGGGAAGTACCTGGTCCTCCGCGGCACTGCTGGGAAGCGTCTGATCTTCCATGGCACTGCTGGGAAGTACCTGGTCCTCTGCGCCACTGCTGGGAAGCGTCTGATCTTCCATGGCACTGCTGGGAAGTACATGGTTCTCCACGGCACTGCTGGGAAGTACCTGGTCCTCCGCGCCACTGCTGGGAAGTACCTGGTCCTCCGCGCCACTGCTGGGAAGTACCTGGTCCTCTGCGGCACTGCTGGGAAGTACCTGGTTCTCCTCCACTACTGGGAGGTACCTGGTTCTCCTCCACTACTGGGAAGTACATGGTCCTCCGCGCCACTACTGGGAAGTACCTGGTTCTCCTCCACTACTGGGAAGTACCTGGTCCTCCGCGCCAATGCTGGGAAGTACCTGGTTCTCCTCACCATTACTGGGAAGTACCTGGTTCTCCTCACCATTACTGGGAAGTACCTGGTCCTCCGCGGCAATGCTGGGAAGTACCTGGTTCTCCACGGCACTGCTGGGAAGTACATGGTTCTCCTCCACTACTGGGAAGTACCTGGTCCTCTGCGGCACTGCTGGGAAGTACCTGGTCCTCCACGGCACTGCTGGGAAGGAAGTTTTCAAAGTTCACAAGTTGGTTTGCTCCGCCTCACAGGAGACACAAACGTCAACTCCAGCAGATGTTTCTTCCTTCACCTCACAAACGGCCCAGTCATGCCGCAGTGTCATGCAACCTCTGCAACATCTCAACTGTCCTCGGGGGAGGTGAGGAGACGAGGTCTGCAACACCCTGTTCCACACACACACACACACACACACACACACACACACACACACACACACACACATTTAACACTTGTATAAAAAAGGAAATCATTTTCCACTGCAATTCTTCACCCAGTGTACGTGCGGAAGCCTGGGATGTTTCTGAGCTCGATACTGAGTACACACACAACCACCACAGCTCCACCACAACCACCACAGCTCCACATACACGCCATGCCATAACTCACCACCACCACCACCACTACAATCCACCACCACCACACTTCCACCACAGCTCCACATACACGCCATGCCATAACTCACCACCACCACCACCACTACAATCCACCACCACCACACTTCCACCACAGCTCCACATACACGCCATGCCATAACTCACCACCACCACCACTACAATCCACCACCACCACACTTCCACCACAACCACCACAGCTCCAAATACACGCCATGCCATAACTCACCACCACCACCACCACTACAATCCACCACCACCACACTTCCACCACAGCTCCACATACACGCCATGCCATAACTCACCACCACCACCACTACAATCCACCACCACCACACTTCCACCACAACCACCACAGCTCCACATACACGCCATGCCATAACTCACCACCACCACCACTACAATCCACCACCACCATCACTACAATCCACCACCATCACACTTCCACCACAGCTCCACATACACGCCATGCCATAACTCACCACCACCACCACCACTACAATCCACCACCACCACACTTCCACCACAGCTCCACATACACGCCATGCCATAACTCACCACCACCACCACTACAATCCACCACCACCACACTTCCACCACAACCACCACAGCTCCACATACACGCCATGCCATAACTCACCACCACCACCACAACAATCCACCACCACCATCACTACAATCCACCACCATCACACTTCCACCACAGCTCCACATACACGCCATGCCATAACTCACCACCACCACCACCACTACAATCCACCACCACCACACTTCCACCACAACCACCACAGCTCCACATACACGCCATGCCATAACTCACCACCACCACCACCACTACAATCCACCACCACCACACTTCCACCACAACCACCACAGCTCCACATACACGCCATGCCATAACTCACCACCACCACCACCACTACAATCCACCACCACCACACTTCCACCACAACCACCACAGCTCCACATACACGCCATGCCATAACTCACCACCACCACCACTACAATCCACCACCACCACACTTCCATCACAGCTCCACATACACGCCATGCCATAACTCACCACCACCACTACAATCCACCACCACCACTACAATCCACCACCACCGCTACAATCCACCACCACCATCATCATCCAGCTTCAGTGACGCCATCATCCACCCACGGGTAGTCGCAACGACGACGCCGACGACGCCGACGCCGCCGCATGCGGGAGTCACCAGCAGCGGTCCGAACGGCCGCAGGGCAGGATCTACGGCGCGCGGGGGGGGGTCACGGGACATTTCCACCCGCTCGCTAATTGCCAGAATTATTCGCACGCTCTATTGCCAAGTGATCGTTAGTGGGGCAGTTAGGTGGCATGGAATGCTGCGCTTGGTGGCCGACCTTGGGGGGAAGGAGGGGCTCAGGCCGTGGTGGGACGCACGTGGCAGCATTAAGTGAACGTGCGTTGACACGCGCACGTTAATCATCTCGTTGTACAGTGCGGGAAGCGAGTCCCATACGCTCTCCTCGACTTTCTCAATTACCAAACAGCTTTTTTTTTTTTCTTTCAAAACTTGTGTGTACTATTTCTGAGTCCACGTTCACTCTCTCGAAAATCCCTTTCCTGGACGAATGCCTGGCCTCGAATCTCTCATTCAAAGCTCAGCTCTCTTAAGAGACTATCTCTTCCGCCCTCGTGTGGACCTTATCCAAGCCTGGAAATCACGTCCTACGTCTTCTGGCCTGATGTACAACGTGAGCAGTTCACCGAGTATTCCCTTCTCCATGTACTCACACTTGACCTTGCCTTGAGTTAGAGGTGTACCTCAAATAGGGAAAGTTTCTCCTCTGCAAAGTCAATCTATTTACTCTCTCTCTCTCTCTCTCTCTCTCTCTCTCTCTCTCTCTCTCTCTCTCTCTCTCTCTCTCTCTCTATCTATCTATCTATTTATCTATCTATCTATCTATCCGCGCCAAAATTTGACAAAACTTACATATGACCAAAACTACTGACGCCGAGGAAGGAGGGGGAAACCCAAGGAGAAGATGCCAGCGACTTTGCGACGGGGGCCGGCGGAAAGATGACTGATTCTCCATCCCCGGATCTTGAGAGAGAGAGAGAGAGAGGCAAAAACTTTCCAGTGGGTCGTACCGCTGCGCTCGAGGGGCTTCCAGTCGTGCTCAGAGGTCGTCCTTTCGTCCGCAGAGAAAATCTGTTCACTACACCCGAGGCGAAGCTACTGAAGGGGGGATGATGGAGGAAGAGCCCTTGGGCAAGGCAGACGAAGCAGACTGGTGGAGAGGAGGCCATTTGGGCTCTGGGAGCCTTTTGGTAGAGGCCATTAGCCGGAGTGTGCCATCTAGAGGGGGATTATGTTTTTGTGGGTTGGGGTTAATCTATCGGCTGCCGGGAACTTTGATAAACTGGGACGATGGCATAAGAGGACCTCAGACGGGATGGCCAAAAAGGCAAGGGGGAACAGGAGAAGTCGAATTTCCCACTCGTTTGTAGAGATAATTGGAAGTCAAGATTACTCACATTTTACCTCTTCTAACCTGCATAGGAGACACAGTTAGAACCCTATAGCGAATAGATGTATCACAGTTAGAACCCTGTAGCGAATAGATCTATCACAGTTAGAACCCTATAGCGAATAGATCTATCACAGAAACCTATAGCGAATAGATCTATCACAGTTAGAACCCTAGAGCAAATCGATCTATCACAGTTAGAACCATATAGCGAATAGATCTATCACAGTCAGAACCCTATAGCGAATAGATCTATCACAGTCAGAACCCTATAGCGAATAGATCTATCACAGTTAGAACCCTATAGCGAATAGATCTATCACAGTTAGAACCCTATAGCGAATAGATCTATCACAGTTAGAACCCTATAGCGAATAGATCTGTCACAGTTAGAACCCTATAGCGAATAGATCTATCACAGTTAGAACCCTATAGCGAATAGATCTATCACAGTTAGAACCCTACAGCAAATAGATCTATCACAGTTAGAACCCTACAGCGAATAGATCTATCACAGTTAGAACCCTACAGCGAATAGATCTATCACAGTTAGAACCATATAACGAATAGATCTATCACAGTCAGAACCCTACGGCGAATAGATCTATCACAGTTAGAACCCTATTGCAAATAGATCTATCACAGTTAGAACCCTATAGCGAATAGATCTCTCAAAGTTAGAACCCTATAGCGAATAGATCTATCACAGTCAGAACCCTATAGTGAATAGATCTATCACAGTTAGAACCATATAGCGAATAGATCTATCACAGTTAGAACCATATAGCGAGTAGATCTATCATAGTCAGAACCCTAGAGCAAATAGATCTATCACAGTTAGAACTCTATAGTGAATGGATCTATCACAGTTAGAACCTATAGCGAATAGATCTATCACAGAACCCTATAGCAAATACATTTATCACAGTTAGAACCCTAGAGCAAATAGATCTATCACATTTAGAACCCTATAGCGAATAGATCTATCACAGTTATAACCCTATAGCGAATAGATCTATCACAGTTAGAACCATACAGCGAATAGACCGATCACAGTCAGAACCCTATCTCATCTGCAATCATCATCACACCGAAGGATAAATACGACGCTGCGTTAGGCTTCGTTTAGCATCTTGGGATGGTACAACGAAACAACAGATACGCATGGATAGATACGAACTACCACGCCAAAGTCCCGAACCGAGCCGGAACGCATTACGCAACACCCTTTCACGTTCAGGCCGCAGGTAGAGTATACGCAGCTCCCCAATAACGAACGAACCCACGTGATATAATTTTGGGGCTGATATCCATGACTGGATATCAAAGGACACATGATTCCCCCAAAAAATCTCTGAGCACCGATGTTAGCATCCAACAGCTAGTTGTGTGTACGCTAGGGAACCACGGACACCACCCCTAGCATCCAACAGCTGGTTGTATGTACGCTGGGGAACCACGGACACCACCACCCCCTTTTACCCCCCCTTTGGTAAATTCTAGGTCCGAGAAGGTGCTTCCCAACCTGGGTTGTCACAGACGAGACGAGAGAGAGAGAGAGAGAGAGAGAGAGAGAGAGAGAGAGAGAGAGAGAGAGAGAGAGAGAGAGAGAGAGAGAGAGAGAATAAAAGGGGACAAAAACTCAAAAATGAAAAGGGGTCAGTTATTCATTCCAACAGATTCACCACAAGGAACCAACAATAAATACTCCATGGGCTACGTGCTGTACGTGAGGAATTACGGGGGAAATGATGAAGAACACCGAGAAATACATGTTGTAGTCCTGCCAACAAAAGGCCACCATACGATTCCAGGGGTTCGAACACTGTAGGACTTAATTTGCCTGGGGGCTCAAATTTCATCCAGTCCCTCACCCGCCCACTCACACCTGACACAACTTTTTCTCTCGTATCCATATCTCTGCATGAATCTTAAGAGAACCTTCACAATCAAAAAAAAGGAAAGAAAAAAAATGTCGCGATTTCCCACAAAGTCAACAGCGAGATCTGGTGTCTCTTACGATGCCTTTAGGAGGTCTCTCTCTCTCTCTCTCTCTCTCTCTCTCTCTCTCTCTCTCTCTCTCTCTCTCTCTCTCTCTCTCTCTCAGCTCGGTCTGAGGTCACAGCGTCGCGTGGTTCCTCTGCTCATTCAGACTGCTGGAGGGCAGCGGGCGATCGGCACAGCCCGGCGTAATAACCACAACCTGGCTAGTCTGGTCCGCTTTGCTGGTACTCTCGTCCAAGCCCTTGTTTCCTCCAGGCACCATGGAGGGCAGGCAATTCTTGGGCATGAGAGTGTCTCTGGCGCGCCTGGGTTTGTTGTGTGCTACGCCTGGTGCAGTGGTGCGGCCTCGAGTCTGCCACACTTCACCACGCCAGACCCCTCGTTTTGCCACGGCCTTACTTGCTCCAGTTTTCTTAATCTTACCATCTGGGCACCGGTAATGCCATCGACTTTTGTCTCTAAGACATTAGATGCTGTTGCCGAATATTTTCCATCGATCTGGCCCCTGTGGTGAGGTATACGTAAGGTACCAGACCCCAGCTGCTGGGGTAGAAAACCTCCGAAACCATCGTAAGGTAATGTCCCAGACACAGCTGTGGGGGTAGAAGACCTCCGAAACCATCGTAAGGTATACGTAAGGTAAGGTAAGGTCCCAGACCCAGCTGTGGGGGTAGAAGACCTCCGAAACCATCGTAAGGTATACGTAAGGTAAGGTAAGGTCTCAGACCCAGTTGTGGGGGTAGACGACCTCCGAAACCATCGTAAGGCATACGTAAGGTAAGGTAAGGTCCCAGACCCAGGCTGTTGGGGTAGAAGACCTCCGAAACCATCGTAAGGTATACGTAAGGTAAGGTAAGGTCCCAGGCCCCAGCTGTGGGGGTAGAAGACCTCCGAAACCATCGTAAGGTAAGGAAAAGTTATGTAGCCTCGTACTCTAGCCACGCCGAACCTAAACCTAAGTCACTCGTTATTTCTCAGACCCCTAAACTGGCCGGGACGAGATCCAGCCTTTGTTACAAAAATACTGTGACCCGGTGAGTCAGGTCATGCGGGTCCCTTGGCTGATTCGCTGACTGGCTTTGTGGCCGGCTGGACGTGACACAGACCAAGGGGGGGCCACAATTCTGCGGCCGGCTAAGCACCGTGAGTCACCACACCGAAACAGCTCCCAATCCATGCATTGTCAACACTGCCTCGGGGAAGGAGAGGTGGGCGAGAGCTGGAGAGAGAGAGAGAGAGAGAGAGAGAGAGAGAGAGAGAGAGAGAGAGAGAGAGAGAGAGAGAGAGAGAGAGAGAGGTGTGTGCAGCCACAGTCACGCACAGGCGGTAGGAGTGATGGCGAGGGGAGAGGCAGGTGGTGGTGGTGGGAGAGAGTGAGTGAGGTCGTGCGAGAGAGAGAGAGAGACTGTGGGAGTGAGGGCACGAGTGAAGGAAATGAGATTCACAAAGCACTGTCGCTGGGGACGGGGGTGTACGGATGACGGGGGGGGGGGGGGGGCCACAACACAACACGGTCCTAGACTCAACTAGTGTGAAGCAGGAGCGACCAAAGGGCGTCTGACACGTCTGTACTGCACGACGTCTAAAATATCAAAACCCTCATAAAAGATATACCAAATATTCATCTCTTTCTATGACCGTTGTCAACTAAAGATTTCATTAACTACATTCCCTTAGTAGACGGACATGCGAGTGACACATTCTTAAATTCTGATTAACAATGAGATCATATCTACAGATATTACCTCGACGATCACATCTACGGACATTACCCACTGTGAAGATCACATCTACGGACATTACCCACTGTGAAGATCACAACATCTACGGACATTACCCACTGTGAAGATCACAACATCTACGGACATCATCCACTGTGAAGATCACAGCATCTACGGACATCATCCACTGTGAAGATCACAACATCAACGGATACTACCCACTGTGAAGATCACAACATCTCCGGACATTACCCACTGTGAAGATCACATCTACGGACATTACCCACTGTGAAGATCACAACATCTACGGACATTATCCACTGCGAAGATCACATCATCTACGGATATTATCCACTGCGAAGATCACAACATCTATGGACATTATCCACTGTGAAGAGCACATCTACGGACATTACCCACTGTGAAGATCATATCTACGGACATTACCCACTGTGAAGATCACAACATCTACGGACATTACCCACTGTGAAGAGGACATCTACGGACATTACCCACTGTGAAGATCACATCTACGGACATTACCCACTGTGAAGATCACATCTACGGACATTACCCACTGTGAAGATCACAACAGCTACGGACATTACCCACTGTGAAGAGCACATCTACGGACATTACCCACTGTGAAGATCACATCTACGGACATTACCCACTGTGAAGATCACATCTACGGACATTACCCACTGTGAAGATCACATCTCCGGACATTACCCACTGTGAAGATCACATCTACGGACATTATCCACTGTGAAGATCACATCTACGGACATTACCCACTGTGAAAATCACATTTGTGGACATTACCCACGGTGAGGATCACATCTACGGACATTACCCACTGTGAAGATCACATCTACGGACATCACCCACTGTGGAGATCACATCTACTACACTACTGCGATCGTTTCAGTCATAACTATAAACCTACCACTAATATCTACTAATAATCGTTATCATACTGGTAAAAAAATAAATAAATAAATCTTTATACACTACCGTACACACTACTACAGTCAGGACGGCTTAAAAAAAAAAAAGAAAAAAAAAAACATTTTAAATGGGAAGCCGTGAACGCGCGCGTCTGTCTGTCTGTACGCATTTACAAAAATGAATAACCTGCACAACTTCATATAAACAGTCCGGACGGTCGCGAGTGGGAATTTCAGCCTAAAAAAAAAAGAAAAAAATAATAAAAAAAAACTTTGGATTAAAACGGTAAATTATGTGTGCTACTTTACCGACACAATAACATCTGCTTTTACCCGTGCTGTTCGTCTCCCGCTGCTGCTGCTGCTGTGGCCTCTGCTGCTACTGCTGTCGCTGTCACAGCTGCTTCTATCCACAGCTATGACTGTGCGCTGCTGTGGCCTCTGCTCCTACTGCTGTCGCTGTCACAGCTGCTTCTATCAACAGCTATGACTGTGCGCTGCTGTGGCCTCTGCTCCTACTGCTGTCGCTGTCACAGCTGCTTCTATCAACAGCTATGACTGTGCGCTGCTGTGGCCTCTGCTCCTACTGCTGTCGCTGTCACAGCTGCTTCTATCCACAGCTATGACTGTGCGCTGCTGTGGCCTCTGCTCCTACTGCTGTCGCTGTCACAGCTGCTTCTATCCACAGCTATGACTGTGCGCTGCTGTGGCCTCTGCTCCTACTGCTGTCGCTGTCACAACTGCTTCTATCCACAGCTATGAAGGTGCTATGCAACGATCCACCCACAATTACTATGCCCATCGAGGGGAAAAGTACTCACAGCTCTACACTTAAAACATAAATTACTTTACAGTCACAGTTCTACACTTAAAAATGTAAAGTTACTTTACAGTCATGGAAGTTAAAGCCCCCACCCACACCTAAATGCAGTCACTTTACACTTTACAGTCTTACAATCAAACGTAAGCATACTTTACAATTGTGATAGTCACAGCACTACACTTAAAATGGTGATACTTTATAATCATGGTAATCCAGCCTTACGCTTAAATGTACATCTACTTTACGAACGCAGTAGCCACTACGTGCGCTTAAATGTAGATCTACTTTACGAGCGCAGTAGCCACTACGTACGCTTAAATGTACATCTACTTTACGAACGCAGTAGCCACTACGTACGCTTAAATGTACATCTACTTTACGAACGCAGTAGCCACTACGTACGCTTAAATGTACATCTACTTTACGAACGCAGTAGCCACTACGTACGCTTAAATGTACATCTACTTTACGAACGCAGTAGCCACTACGTACGCTTAAATGTACATCTACTTTACGAACGCAGTAGCCACTACGTACGCTTAAATGGACATCTACTTTACGAACGCAGTAGCCACTATGTACGCTTAAATGTATATCTACTTTACGAGCGCAGTAGCCACTACGTACGCTTAAATGTACATCTACTTTACGAGCGCAGTAGCCACTACGTACGCTTAAATGTATATCTACTTTACGAGCGCAGTAGCCACTACGTACGCTTAAATGTACATCTACTTTAAGAGCGCAGTAGCCACTACGTACGCTTAAATGTATATCTACTTTACGAGCGCAGTAGCCACTACGTACGCTTAAAGGTACATCTACTTTACGAACGCAGTAGCCACTACGTACGCTTAAATGTACATCTACTTTACGAACGCAGTAGCCACTACGTACGCTTAAATGTACATCTACTTTACGTGCGCAGTAGCCACTACGTACGCTTAAATGTACATCTACTTTACGAACGCAGTAGCCACTACGTACGCTTAAACGTACATCTACTGTACGAACGCAGTAGCCACTACGTACGCTTAAATGTACATCTACTTTACGAACGCAGTAGCCACTACGTACGCTTAAATGTACATCTACTTTACGAACGCAGTAGCCACTACATACGCTTAAATGTACATCTACTTTACGAACGCAGTAGCCACTACGTGCGCTTAAATGTACATCTACTTTACGAGCGCAGTAGCCACTACGTACGCTTAAATGTACATCTACTTTACGAACGCAGTAGCCACTACGTACGCTTAAATGAACATCTACTTTACGAACACAGTAGCCACTACGTACGCTTAAATGTACATCTACTTTACGAACGCAGTAGCCACTACGTACGCTTAAATGTACATCTACTTTACGAACGCAGTAGCCACTACGTACGCTTAAATGTACATCTACTTTACGAACGCAGTAGCCACTACGTACGCTTAAATGTACATCTACTTTACGAGCGCAGTAGCCACTACGTACGCTTAAATGTACATCTACGAACGCAGTAGCCACTACGTACGCTTAAATGTACATCTACGAACGCAGTAGCCACTACGCACGCTTAAATGTACATCTACTTTACGAACGCAGTAGCCACTACATACGCTTAAATGTACATCTACTTTACGAACGCAGTAGCCACTACGTACGCTTAAATGTACGTCTACGAACGCAGTAGCCACTACGTACGCTTAAATGTACATCTACTTTACGAACGCAGTAGCCACTACGTACGCTTAAATGTACATCTACTTTACGAACGCAGTAGCCACTACGCACGCTTAAATGTACATCTACTTTACGAACGCGGTAGCCACTACGTACGCTTAAATGTACATCTACTTTACGAACGCAGTAGCCACTACGTACGCTTAAATGTACATCTACTTTACGAACGCAGTAGCCACTACGTACGCTTAAATGTACATCTACTTTACGAACGCAGTAGCCACTACGTACGCTTAAATGTACATCTACTGTACAATCGCGGTAGTCACATACTTACACTTAAATGTACAGGTATTTTACGATCATAGTGGTCAAGCCCTATGCTTAAATGTACATCTACTTTACACTTAACTACAAGTTGGAATATAAGCGGCCGTGCAGCAAATCACACACAAACTGCAGGAGCTACCCATTCGCAACAGAAAACGTTACACTTCCTCAAATCTCTTAACGGACAGGAACTACACTTTTCTTTTTTTTTAAATACAAGAAAACAAACCAACAAAAAAAATTGTCCTCTGTAAATTCGACCATTTCTCGCAGTTCAGAATCGAATTCTACACCTCGCTATGGCATCCATTCGGGCATTTCAGGAATACGGAATTTCAGGATGACGGCTATTAATGGATTTCCCATGTAACCTGCCTCAGTTCGACGCAGAATAACGGTAGGAGAGAGAGAGAGAGAGAGAGAGAGAGAGAGAGAGAGAGAGAGAGAGATGTGGGTGGACGGAGAGGTGGGGGAGGGGAGGAGAGAGGACTGAGCCCCTACGTTCTCTGT
>NC_092242.1:12010998-12108498 GCF_036320965.1 Panulirus ornatus | reverse complement strand
TAACACTACTATTCAACAAGACAGGCCTCAATTATCTCGTTATGGAAGAAAGTGAAGAAATGAAATCCACAACAGATTTACAGACAAGTGATGTCTTCATATCACGGATTAGAAATGAATAAATACGAAAATAATAACTCCTGATGACCTTACGTACCTACAGCAAGTTAGGCAGAATAGCTAGTGCTTCAACCAACCCGACAGCCTGGTCTCAGCCTGGGCTGCAGGGGCAGAAGACCCCGCGAAGACTTCAAGTTAGATTCTGCAGACCTAAGACAAGAGAGAGAGAGAGAGAGGCGCTTGTACACTCCACGCTGGAATGCTCTTTGCAAATTTCTCCCTCACGACGGGCGGAATTTCTGGAGAAAACATGGAGACATCTTTCAGCGCTCGCCATGACTTCGTTGACAGATCAAAACCTCCTGGGAACGACTGAAGCAGCGAGGCCCTACACTCTCCGGGACGCAGACGGGACTTCCTGCATGTGATGGAGACAAGGGCCGTCCACTGGAAAAGTTCAGGAACTCACAGGACAAGTACCTACACAGTGAGCTTGGCCAGCTACGTAGGTTCTGGAGGGGTGTCTGGATCCACGGGGCAGCGACTATAACTAGGTTGGGTCCGTGGCCAACTTGCGATGGCGGACGGGACCCCACAGAGCCAATAAGCAGGTGACTATTTAACCTACGTTCTCCAGGAATCAACAGCAGTGACATGCCATTTTCTTAAATATCTTGAGATTCAGCATCCCTAAAGAGGGCCACTGTGGTGGTGTTAAGGCGTGACTTTCTTCCGCACTCACTGCTCTTGGAACCCGAGTTCGAGCTGTGGAGGATCGCATCACCCAGTGTGTCATTCATCCTGCCCAGCTCACAGTGGATCACTAGTACGTGTCAAACCCCCGGAGTAACCTAACTTAACCTCGTCTATACGCAAGTGAACGTGGACACACTACAAGGTGACTATTTCCGGTGAAATTTCATTGCATCATTACGCAAACAAGCAAAAAAAAAACGAAAAAGAAAAAAGTTACCGGACTCCGCCTGCATGGGTGGTTACATCTAGGGACGAAGAAGAGGTCAACTTCTGCCAGGTTGTGTATAATTAGGAGTACAAGTCAGTCTCGTCTGGTAACTTCTCACTGCAAAGGAGTAGATCGTTTCCCTGCTGGTGCAGGGAGCGGAGGAGCCTTGCAGCTGCAGGACTGACCCAGGACCCTTTCAAGAACGGGGTCCTGCCACAGCCATGACTAAAACATAAAAATAAACAAGTATAATCCAGCAGCACACGGTGCTTGCACAACCATTACTTCAGTCAAACAAAGAAACAAGAAAATGATGAAAACCTTGAACAAATTTGAATTTGGAGGATTTAGGGAGAGTCTAAGGCGAGGGGAAAGGGGACAAAGTGGTTACTCTTAAGTCAAGCAGGACAGCATTTCTCCCCCTCACCCTCTCTGTCCACAGTGATGAAAGAGTGAAGCAAAACGTAAGGTATGGGCGCCGGCGTGCGGTATGCCAAGCACGTATACCCTACTACCTGTTTATTTATAGTCCTTTCCCGGTGCATGGGGGGGAAAGGTAGGAGGGGAGGGAAGGAAGGGAAAGGCAAGGGGGAACGGAAGGAAAAGAAAGAAATGTAGGTCAAAAGGGGGCGGCGTGGGGAAAGGGAAGTATGAAATCTTTGCAAGGCTGATGAAGGCGAATACAGATAGGAAAAAAAAAAGAAATGAAAGGAAAAGGTACAAACAGGAGAGGACAGAGATGAACGAGAGAACAGAAATCAAAACACATGAAGGCTGATGAAAGGTGCGTGGGTGGGAGGGTGCGTGGGTCTGTGGTTGAGTAGGTGTGTGGGTGGGTGCGTCGGAAGGTGCGTGGGTGAGTAAGTGTATCGGTGGGTGTGTGCGTCGGTGCGTGTGTGGGTGGGTGGGTTAAGTAGCGGGCAGAATAGCGAGAGAGAGAGAGAGAGAGAGAGAGAGAGAGAGAGAGAGAGAGAGAGAGAGAGAGAGAGAGAGAGAGAGAGAGAGAGAGAGAGACCCCGACGGTTTCAAAAACGTCTCAGAGGGCACTGGAGATGTCTCCTTTAGTCCACCACTGGTCGATCTACCGTAAGCCTTTCCTGGAATGTTTCCGATTCGCCAGGAGCGTGCGAGCAACGGAGGACGAACGACATCGGACGCACACGATGCAAGGAAGAACTGAAAGACGCGAAGGGAGACGGAAAAAAAACATATATATCTAAAAAAATAAATGAGATGGTTTGGAAAGAGATTAGATAAACGTCATTAAAAAAGGGGGAACATTTTACGATATAGCAATGATACGCCATATATTGGTTCCTCTACCTGTACTGCGTAGACCGACAACAAACTTTATACTGCTTCTGTAATCAGTCAGGTCGACTGAGGTCGTGACCCCTACACCTACCGTAGGCCTAAGTAACCCTCCAACAACCCGGCTGGTCAGGCACCCTCTGGGCACACTTCTGTGCTGCGAGTCACTCCCTTGGGTCTGTAGTTAACTTAAGTTTCAACAACTTGTACGAGGCTTTGGGCCGCGTATGTTTACACTATTCCCTCGCACAGCGTCTATGTTACCTTCTGATGTTAGTAGCAATATTGATCAAACTCTTCCAGGGCTGTTTGGATGACAGGACACGACTTCTGAGTGTGGTGGACTGGGCGCCCTAGCTTTAGGGAACGTTTTCATATAGGAACGACGATCAATCTCTCCCAACTGCGCTTCCACCTGGTCCCTAAGAGTCTCGAAACTGATCGAGACAGACAGTTTCGACCTTGAGTGATCTTGGCACGGTTTCGAAAACAGCAATCTTGCTTCAAGGCTAATGTAAGTACAGAAAAAAAATGTTACTTGAAAAGCGATATAAGTAAAAAAAAAAGTATTACTTCAAGGGCGATGCAAAGCAGAGGAAGAGTATTGTGGTTAAGAAAGCATTAGTGCTCTGGAGAGCGTCATCGGCAAATACACCTTCCCTCGTTCACAGGGTTCATAGAATCCAGCCCACACCATCTTCCTCTGCACGGACAACCGCTGCTCTGCTGGACAAGCTGAGGTCATACACAAGATAAACACTCCATCATCTCTCATCTCTCTCTCTCTCTCTCTCTCTCTCTCTCTCTCTCTCTCTCTCTCTCTCTCTCTCTCCTTTTATCTGATGATCTGCGTGGTGAAGGGTGGAGGTAGAAAGGATACAGATAAATGAAAGAAACATGTAAATGAGGCTTAAGAGGTCATATATCATTAACCCTTCCACTAGGGGAGAGAGAGAGAGAGAGAGAGAGAGAGAGAGAGAGAGAGAGAGAGAGAGAGAGAGAGAGAGAGAGAGAGAGAATTACATAGATACACAGGCCCTAGGACTAAGCGAGGTGGTCTGGCCCTAACACCAGAGAGAGAGAGAGAGAGAGAGAGAGAGAGAGAGAGAGAGAGAGAGAGAGAGAGAGAGAGAGAGAGAGAGAGAGGCACCAGCCACAAACCATATGCCACCGAGCGATGCAGTGCATCATCGCAGCTGCCCGGAGGGAGTCCTTGCTAGAACTCTGGCCTCTTGGCTGCCTCACAGACGGCCACAAGAGACAAAAGCTTCACATTTACAGAAAGTGACCAAAACACACGTACCGTTCTCCACAAACCCGTTTACGAAAGTACACATCTCAAAACCACACGGCAGGAAAATAAACTACATCCCTAAAAGTATTTATTTACATACTAATTCTATTTACAATACTCGAAAATGTCAATAAAAAGGCAATCGATACGTAAAAAGGTGATCATATTTCTTCTTGATCAGAAACTTACGTCCAGCAGACTTTCTGAAAAAAAAAGATTAAAAAAAAAAGAAAAAATGCAGAGCAGCTGTGTGGGTGTGATGACACATCACCAGTAAATGCTGCTGGTGCAGCTGTTGAAAATAAAAATAAAGAAAAAAAATATGTTGGCCACGCGTTGGCAGCTCCAGAGAAGAATTTAGCAAATTAATTGACATTTTGCAGGCGAGCAGACTGGAGTCTAGACGACGACGACGATGATGATATAAAAAGATAAAAAAAGAAAAAAAAATCTATAGTGTTACAGCTGATGAGGCGACGATGCCCCCAATGGGCACGAGGCTCATACGAAACGAAGAGACGATGAGGAGAAGAAAAGGGGGAGAGGCGCGAGAACGAACGATAAAAGAAAATGAGAGAGAGAGAGAGAGAGAGAGAGAGAGAGAGAGAGAGAGAGAGAGAGAGAGAAAGAGAATTACATAGATACACAGGCCCTAGGACTAAGCGAGGTGGTCTGGCCCTAACACCAGAGAGAGAGAGAGAGAGAGAGAGAGAGAGAGAGAGAGAGAGAGAGAGAGAGAGAGAGAGAGTTACATAGATACACAGGCCCTAGGACTAAGCGAGGTGGTCTGGCCCTAACACCAGAGAGAGAGAGAGAGAGAGAGAGAGAGAGAGAGAGAGAGAGAGAGAGAGAGAGAGAGAGAGAGAGAGAGAGAGGTGCGTTTGCTCACCCAACCGTTGGAACACGACCTCGTTTCCCAAATAACACCAGGGGAGGGGAAGGAAGGAAGAAAGGTCCCATGCCCGAATATAAGCCACCACCAAAGGAGCAGCGCGCGTCTGGGTGTCCAGCCCCGACCCCGAGCTCCTGTGACTCACCCACCCACCAGGAGACATCTCTGCGCGCGCGCGCCCGTCACCACGCCCCGGGGAGGCGGTGATTTCACCAGGTTCCAGACGTCTGCCCCGGCCAGAACGCAGGGGCGACGTCAACCAGCTATGCAGTTGCGACGTCACCAGGGTTATCATGCCCACGGTTGACATCACCAAACTGCTGGTTTGACCTCATTACGATACAGCGATGATGTCCCTCGGTTACAGAGGTCATCAGTAAACTACAGGTATGACATCACGAGCCATACATATGATGTCGCAAAGCTAAAAACAGACAGACATCATATTACAGGTCTGACATGACTGGCTACATATCATCATGCTTTTAAGATATAGATGACAGGTCAGATATCACCAGATATCACCAGGTCAGATATCACTACAGGTCAGATATCACCAGATATCACCAGGTCAGATACCACTACAGGTCAGATATCACCAGATATCACCAGGTCAGATATCACTACAGGTCAGGCAGCATCAGATATCACCAGGTCAGATATTTCCATGTAGAGTATCACTACAGGTCAGGTATCCCCAGGTCAGATATCACCAGGTAGGATATCACTACAGGTCAGATATCATCAGGTAGGATATCACTACAGGTCAGGTATCCCCAGGTCAGATATCACTACAGGTCAGATATCACCAGGTAGGATATCACTACAGGTCAGGTATCACCAGGTCGGATATCATCAGGTAGGATATCACTACAGGTCAGGTATCACCAGGTAGGATATCACTACAGGTCAGGTATCACCAGGTAGGATATCCTTACAGGTCAAGTATCACCAGGTCGGATATCATCAGGTAGGATATCACTACAGGTCAGGTATCACCAGGTAGGATATCACTACAGATCAGGTATCACCAGGTCAGATAACTACAGGTCAGATATCACTAAAGGTCAGGTATCACCAGGTAGGATATCACTACAGGTCAGGCATCACCAGGCTACAGGGTTACTGTCACTCAGTCAACAACACCTTAAAAATAACTCAAGAGATAAACACAACGTGTCACAAGAGCCAGAACTCACAATCACTTCAGAATGTGATTGAATTCAGAATCAAAATCTATATTCCGACGAAAACTAAAACAAAAAAAAAAAAAATCCAACATCAATAGGCAGAAAAAAAAGGTAATCAACATAATTCAAAAGTAACCCGAAGGTAATTCAAATATAACCAAACAGAGCAGAGAAAAAACATCAACCTACAGCAGGTATCATTTATAAATAGAAAAAAAAATTGCCCAAAGAAAACGGCACTTTCTATAAAAGTAACGACAAAAAATAGTTCAATCTGACTCATATAAAAATGAATTCAACTGTAAAAGCGTGACCCACACTTTACTTCAAAAAAAAAAAAAGAAGATATATCAAATTTTCATCATCAAAATACATAAAAAAAAAAATAAAGCTCGAAAGATACATGCCATTAAAAAAAAATGATAAAAAAAAAACTAACACGGATAATACTAAATTAGCGAAAACAGAAAATCAAGCTCTGAGCACGAGTGTTCGAACACACGTCCTCCCTGCATCACGTGCATAAAAAAAAAAAAATATATATATATATATATATATATCTATATATATATATATATATATATATATATATATATATATATATATATATATATATATAAGTACTCGAATACCCTTCGTCTCACAATGGTGAGCAACGGGGTCTATCGGTCGTTTCCGAACAGAACACATAGCCAGCTGATAGCGTTTTACCGAACCTGACTGTACAACGCGGAGTTATATGAATACGAATAAAGTGTATATGAACGCGCACCTTCATAGAACATATATATATATATATATATATATATATATATATATATATATATATATATATATATATCCCAAGAATCAGGAGAAAAAAAAAGGGTGGGTGGGTGGGTGAGGGGGATCACGGAGATCCCTTGGGGTCTAGAGCGGGGCCTAGAAGATGAGAAACATTATTTTCTTTCCCGATTTTTCTTTTCATTTTTTTTTTCTTTTTTTTTCAAAGCCCTCGACCAACACAAGCAGCGGATGGATGGATGGATGGATCTTCAAAGCACTACCACCAACACCACCACCAACCATCCACCTCCCTGGTTGGTCTTCGCTCGGCTGCTAAAATGCATATACCTCTCCACAGCCACTTGACCAGGGCTGTACATTTGCGTAGAACGTTTCATCTGGGAGCCACACATAACCCCATGATCAACGTGGATTACATATATGCTCTGGTGAGTATCTCCGCGCGCAGAGGGATTTCTTTAACCCCCTTTAGCGTATTTGATTGACACAAGACCACCAGTGTGTGTGTGTGTGTGTGTGTGTGTGTGTGTGTGTGTGTGTGTGTGTGTGTGTGTGTATTTTCTCTTTTTAATATCGTTTTTTTCTCTATAATATATGATCCTCCATCCTGAGATTAAAATTCAACGGCTATGGCCGCTGGCGGCGAGGAACTTGGTTTCAAATTATATCCTGAGGCTTAAAATCCTTTTTTCATCGAGGACCAGAAGGTATATAAATATCATTTTCCTCTCTCTCCCACATCATGTAAAATATATTTACACGAGGACTTCCAATATCCATCATCGATCACACTTACTTTCTGAACGAGGGAACTTCTACAGGGCCAGACGTACGTCTAGATGAGCACCACCGCTATTCTTCACGGAGCTTGCATCAGCCTTATGATCGTAGGTCATTAGACCTTACGACGGTTTAGAAGGTCTTCCACCACCCCCACACTGCTCGCTCTGGGACCTCTACCTTACCTGGCGAATACCTTGGTGAATGTCTTCTACCTCGACAGCCCGGGTTGGGACCACGGTGTTGGTTATGGTCGTTGGTCGACCAAGTTGTTGCAAGCCGCAGCCCTCAGGCCCACACGGCACCCCTCCACAACCAGGCTGGTCTGGTATACTATGATGGTACCTGCCCAGTCCAGTGCACTCTTAAACGTCTCTACCGTGTGCATCCCACGCTGTTTCTGATGATAGCAAGCAAGGTGTTGAGGAGTCTTGGGCCTCAGATGTTTAAGGAGTTCTCTCTCTCTCTTCTTGTGCACGTAGCGCCTTTGGATTTCAAGAGCTAGTATTTCACAAAGTCTTCCACTGTATGTCGTGTCAGTACGATGTTATTGTGTGATCGTACTGTCGTAACCCGCCGTTGTATCATCTACCTTGTTCCTAGTCTGGGGATATGAGATGTTAAACATGTAAGGGAGGAAGACCAAACACAGTTAAAACTTCTCTAACGAAACTAAGAATAAGCTTTAAGAGAAAATCTAACAAAAAACGGACACTGGTCATCTCCACCACAGTCACTCAACAGCTGACGCTGTACAGTCGACAAAACGAAGATGCCAAATATCAGACTGACACTTACCCAGACTACCAGCGAGTCTCACCACATCCTGGAGCCTGGAACAGGAAGGTCCGCCCTCTTGGCTGACACTTCGTACGACCTCACGGGCCTAAGGCCACTTCATTTTGCACTACACCGAGAGGGGCGTAAGCAGGATGGATAATAAGAACTAGGGGGGTAAACCATGTGTAAGGAACAGCTGGGGGAAAGACAAAGGGGAGGAAGAGGCCTGCCTAGGGCCATTACATCTGTCAAGGAGGCGAGGATGTCATCTCCTGTTTCAAGACAAATAGGCCCTCAGAACTAGGAGGCCCCCTCTGGTGGGCCTGACCCCCCCAACTGTTAGTGTAACATGAGATGGTCGAGCACGTAAAGGAAAGAAGAGAGACAGTGAACAAACGGAGAAAGAGGGAGAAAGATAGGTAAAGCGACCGTCATTTCTCTCGGAGGCCATACCAATAGTGAGTGAGGTTCAGATAAGAGAGAAAAAAAGAGAGATCGAATTAGTTAGTTAGGTGATGATCATGACGGTCATGGACTCGTTCTGGATGTTTGACTTCCACTGCAGATCGTTGTGGTGGGGGAGAAAGATTAGCCCTCGGCTCCACTGGGATCATCCCAGGTGTATGTAGCCCGGCCAATCCGCGTAAGACGCACATTAGATTTATTTCAGCGCGTGAAAATGAAGAGAACAATGCTTCGTGGCAGGTAGTCATACAGAGAGTGAAGAGCTGTACATTTACGATGATTAATAAACTATTCATCACCAATCAATGCCCTGGAAGTCTTAGGTCACACTGACAACCATAATCTAGTTACCATCTTGAAGTATACAACACAAGATACCACAGAGCAAGAATTAACAAGATAATTAAATAATGCTTAAACCCCTATCGAAAATCTGGGAAACCCCATCCCCGATGCAATTTTGTCTAGCGAGCTGCAATCTTACCACAACTGAGGTATACAATGACGACTAACAATGTGGTTCTTAAAAAACTTACAGGCAGCAAGCTAGATGAGCAAATACACACAAAGGAACCTTTTCTTTCTCGTACAACTCCCACAAGTATGAATGAAGTAAGCAAATAAGAGGAGCAAATAGAAAAACACAACATGTGAACCCGGTCTTTGACCAAGCACTTCTGAATCCATCGTAAAGGCATACGTAATGTGAGGTAAGGTTCCACATCCAGCTGTGAGGGGTAGAAGACCTCTGAAAACTTTATAAGGTTGAGAATGAAGATCAGGGGAACCAACGAAGCCATAACTAACACAGTGTTTGAGTGGAAAATCTATTGGTAAAATGGCACATATAATAAAAAAATTACTATTCACACAGCAGCATCACTGACATGCAGATGTCCTCCATCTACATCCCCAACGCGACGTGGGTATTCACCGGATTTAATATCATCACAAACTCTGTAAAGATGAACAAACACCTGTCGATCATGCCTAGAGATACGAATTATATAACCTTTCGTTAAATCAGATCATGGAGAAATAGACTCGAACTTATATTTCTTTTTCTTAAACGACAAAGTATCTACCTACACACTGTATCTCATTTTAGTTCACTAAAAAACATATTTTTCTTTTCCTCTTCCATCAATCTTCGCTGTGTCGATGGCGTGTGGCCTCTTAGGTCATCTTCTGCGAGACGAGCGAGCCAACAGGCGAGCCGGCCACACAGTCAGCAATGCTGGGTAACGAGAACTGAGGATTTTACACCTGGGGTGAGCCCGCCCGATGAAGACGTAATCCATAGCACCTCCCCTCTGTCCCAATGGACCCACCCACCACTGCTCTACGACGAACTTGGGGAAAAAATAAAAATGTCCACCGCTTTTTATTGCCCGGCATCCAAATGGTGACCCCCCCTGTGGATGTGACAGCCGGCCATGGCCTGACCTTTGGCCTGACCTTTCCAACGTCATGTCACACTGTCATCACGCCATCGTACCCAAGGGTCGAAACGTACCAAAAGCACCAAAACCCCGTGTCCACTTGAACATAAACGCGAGCTGTATCAAGAGGAAAATAAAAAAAAAAAATAATAAATGCAAAAATCTGGAATGCCAAATCTAGATCTAATCTGCATACCAAAATAATCCCTAGCTCAAACGACAAACACGACAGACTGTATAAATTAAATCCCTGAAATTCCCAGGTGCTGGAGGCGTCATTAAGAGACTGTACGTAAGTCCTCTAAAAAAAAAAAAAAAAAAGTGTAGGAAATATATCTCTGAAATCGCTTGATTTGTTCAGCGCTGAAATGGATAAGTTCATCCATCCGGCTCAGAGGCGTAACTTACGAAGGCGTGCACGACGCATAACGCAACAGCCCGGCACACCGGCGCGCCACACGGGGAAGCTTGCTCATGAACGGAGGAGCCGTAATCCGCTCGCGATAAGGATTATCAACGTTGCTATTCCAAGGACCTGGGCCCAGCCCGGGCTGTTGAGGGAGGCAGAAGACCCACCAAGGTTCCCCCAGGTGTTCATCAGGAGGAGGAAAGGGAGAGGAGGAGGAGGAGGAGGAGGAGGAGGAGGAGGAGGGTGGCACAATCAGCTAGCCGTGGATGGTGGCAAAAAGGAGGTCAAAAAATAACTAGAAGAGCATCGAGGAAAAAGGATTAAATCATCCCCTTAGCACAGCAACGGCAAGACCCTCGGGTATACGAAGGCGTGACCTCTAACACCATCCTTCCTGGTCAGGTCAGATGTCACGCCACGTCGGTAACGTCTTCCTGAAGGGGTCGAAGTCGAGCTGGTAACGTCGCCTTAAGACTTTTACGTTGGGTATTCAAGGACAGAAGAAAATTAATTGGATCTCTCCATCGTATCACCACGCGTAGCCATCATCATGGCGAAAGAGCCACGAGACCTTTTGCCACCATACGGTCGTCGGCCACGTCGCCCCCACATCAATAATGAGCCTTAACTGCACTCACGAATAAACACGTTCTTCCCCTTCGTGAACGGTATGGCAATTTTCCAGTCAGCGCGCAGGACTGAGGCACGTGTTGGTGAAGTGACGTCCAGCGCAGGAGGTCCTACGCTTCCTTAAACTCTCGTGTCCCCGCATTGTAAACACGTCAGACATAATACGACTTCCATTTATTCTAAAACATGAAAGATTACCTTCCGTTTTTTTTTTCCCCCCAACGCTTGCGAGACTTTATGTTGACCGTGACTGCTTCAGACGCCTTCCGTTAAACACACAAGGGGAGTTACGGTCGGCGTGAGAATATTTCTTTCCTCCTATCGTGAGAGAATGTTCTCCACAATCTTTCCCACTCACACCAAACATGAGGTAAAACACTTGGTTCGCCCTTCTTCCCCAAGAGGTCGTATACTTCAGGGAGGGGGTCGTGCTCAGGGGGTCGTAGAGCACAAAGGTCGTACCGTCCAGCTCAAGGGGAACATATTCACCGAAATAACATCGTCCTCCTCTGCTGGCCTCATCCTCTCTAAAAATACTCGCAACATCACAACAATTGTTGGGTTCAGCTCACTGAGAGGGGTTTCAATTCTTACAACTATTGTTCCCTGTACTGCTACTACAGTTGCTCCCTCCCTCCCGGGTTCCGCGCTATTGTTACCTCCCGTTTTCTGACTCCATAACGCTTTTTGTTCACTCCATTACCCGGCACAAGACTGCAGTTGAAGCTATTGTTAACGACCATCGTATATTATAAAGGAGAACAAAAACTTTCCACGTCGTCTGTTGTCGTCTGTAAAACTCTCCACAGGCACGTGGGGTTCTGGAGTTCCCATCTGTACTTGTCTGTGAACTAACAACCCTTGTGAACTCTTTATGGGGGAGGAAGGTAAAGGTTATATGAACGACTATATATATATATATATATATATATATATATATATATATATATATATATATATATATATATATATATATATATATATGAACGTGTAGACCACGATGGAAAATCAAAGCAGGAAAATTTGCTTAAGCGCTTTCGTGCATTCCAACACATCTTCAAAAGCAAATTGTAACAAAGCAAAGGTGGACGAAAATATACACAGACACCAGTAGATGTGAACAGGATCACACGGTATCTGTGGCAAGACCTTAATTCATATACAGATGACAATAATATAAAGGTATATAAGGCACTTGGCTGAGTTTGAGTGAATCTGTATGTCTGTGTGTGTTATGAAGTAGGCGTATATGACTGGTTTCTGTGTACTCACAGAGACACACACACACACACAGAGTTAAGCCTAAGCCAGGTAACTATATATCGACCAGCCCCGAGGGTAGAACGGACAGCTGGGATTGGCTGTGGGCCGACTGCCGCGCCCGGGATTCGAACCTAACCCTGGGCGAGCCCTGGCCGACTGGGCAGCGTTTGTTCGCGTGTGTATGAATATGAATGTGAACTTATGAGCGTTAATGTACGTGTGTGTGTGTGTGTGTGTGTGTGTGTGTGTGTGTGTGTGTGTCCTAACACCAACCTGGAGGGAGGACCTGCGCCTCTCGCTCTGCCGGCGGCTTAACAGGTCACGCCCTTGGTGACGTCCCTACCAGGACGCACTCACGTTCTAAACTGACGCCCGCCCACCAGCTTCCGCCCACGTTCCATACCTGAGGAAGGAGAGACACGAAGGTTGTAGACAAGTGCTGCAAAAACTACACGGCACAAAATCAAATAATTCCACGCATTCGGAATTCGTACACGAAAACTCCTAATGCCTCAATTCATCGTAGCTTTCCGCTTGTTCATACTCCCGGCGCCTCTTTTTCAATCTAGTCCACCTGTAATTACCCTGCTTTTAATTTCGGGGCACTTACTGCAACTACCGGTGCATTTTAAGGGCAACTTGTCAAAACACTTTTGGGGAAAAGATGAAAATACCCAAGAGTTGGGCGCCCAATCAGATGCTGGCTTTTGAAAGCGGGCTTGAAGTAAGAGCCTCGGCAAAAGCGTATGCCCAACGAGTCAGGGTGATGTGGGGGTACGTACGCTGGCTTTCCTTCAACATTTCGGCAGCAAACGACTAACTGTTCGGCAGCGTGAGTGTGGCTGGGGGTACGTACGCTGGCTTTCCTTCAACATTTCGGCAGCAAACGACTAACTGTTCGGCAGCGTGAGTGTGGCTGGGGGTACGTACGCTGGCTTTCCTTCAACATTTCGGCAGCAAACGACTAACTGTTCGGCAGCGTGAGTGTGGCCGGCCCGACCTTCAGGGTTAATACGATCCTGGCATCCTACCCTGATCAGCCTCACGATAGGTAACAGTGGCGAGGAGTTCGTCGAACTCCGGCAGAGCCTCGGTGTCAGGTTCTTGACGATTAACGAAGCCACTAGAGGCGTGTGTGTGTGTGTGTGTGTGTGTGGTCTCCCCCTTCTGCGGCGGCTTGTACTGTGGACGATCCTGGAGTAGTGGACGACACATGGACGAATGCTCTAACATGGGCGACACTGCAACTCGCTAGGCGCACACTCGGCAGCTTCAGCCGACATTAAGACGTCATCTCTTACTACGTTTTGTGGCGTCTTTCGTCCCTCTTTCTGCCTGCGAGTCTTACAGTTTACTCTCCGCTCTCCTACCTGCAATCCTGTTCTGGTTCTGAAACTCCTATTGGCATGACATTCTGATTCCAGGCACATGTATATCCCCTCGTGATCTCTGCCTGCTTTGCATACTACCTCCGGAATCTCCTTAAACTTCTGCCATAACCTTAACCACTAGTTTCCTTAAATTCTCAGTTAATTCCCACTATATCACTAACTGCCTTTCCAGCATTCACTCGTTCATGACTTTGAACGTTACACTGTATTACCCTTTTTTGACCATTATACATCACTCAGCCGCAGCCCATTTACATGGCAAGCACGAAGAGGAGGCAGAGGTACTCTGCCGTCAACCCGCAGCGGGAGGAGCAGCAAACCAGACTCTCCGTCCAGGCCAATCAAACCATCAAAGGCCAATCATCATACAACAACAGCTAGCCAAAGCCTTCCCTGCTTGGCTGGGGTCTTTGAAGGTATTTCCATCATCCCTTTACCGGGCAGACTATTGCGTGGCTCGCGGGAATTATCCTCCCTTCTACCTCCCAACCGCCCCATTAAGACCATCCACTCTCAACAGCGGTTAAGCCCGCTTGGGTCGCGATCCGAACGGAGAGGGACGAGGGTGGACGTAGGCCAAATGTGACAAACACCCGCTCGTTCATTCTCACACGCCAGAAAGGGACAGTGGCTACTGTCACTTCCTTCCTTGCTGTACCTAGACACAGCATCACCCCACACACACACACACACACACACACACACACACACACACACACACACTCACTCTCACACACACACACACACACACACACACGCCCTAACATGCCAGGGGTACAGACTACCGGACGTTTCGTCTGCATTCAACCAACAACTCTCATGCTTCAGTAATGCATTCATCCAGACCCTTGTCTGTACAAACTGCCGTCTTTAGTTGTCAGTTTCTAAAATCCTGAAGTCTCGCACACACACAGACAAAAGCGTTTCGGTGACAGCGTGGAGGAAAAGGTTTGTATGCTGTATCTCCGCTTTCACTTCTAAATCTCAAACATCTCCACTGCAGCCTCACCCGTCACAGGAGCTGGGAACATCCTCAATCACAGCCCTCCTCCCAGACTTGCAGGCGCCGCCACGCTCCCTCACACCCTACAACACCACGACCATGGCGACGACACACACAGGATAACATCGGGGGAACACGACGAAGACGACAGACGAAGGCGATCACAAGCGATGACAATACATCCACGAATCACAAGACCCTGTGTGAATTAGTTACACTCCAAGGCAGGTGGGCTGGCGATCTCCGTCCTTCAGCGTATAACTCATTTTGTGTGTGCCCGTCCATCTGCCACTCCCACCATGGCCCTACTTATATCCACGCTTTCAAAAAGTTCTCCTCCACAACTTGCTGACTGACAATCTGTGCCCGGAGCTTCACACTTTAAATCAAGCATGAGGGACCTCCTTACACCAACCAGGAGGCGCTGCTATACCAGCACCTGATGTAGTCCCGGTAGGGAGTTCATGGCAGCTCGAGTAACCTGGATACAAGGATGTTACATATTGTGTGCTGTTGATGACCCTTGCGTTCCCAACCCCTCCTACCCCCACAGCTCTCTCTCTCTCTCTCTCTCTCTCTCTCTCTCTCTCTCTCTCTCTCTCTCTCTCTCTCTCTCTCTCTCTCTCTCTCTCTCCTATCCCCTCCGTTACCTCCACTTCCCTCAATCCCTGTGCTACATCCCCTTCCCTGCCACCAGCCCCAGTTTACCCTAGCGGTCCTCTCTCTTCTTTACCTTCAGCCAACTCCCTTTCCCCTCTTTTACTTACCGCAGTTCCAGCTCCCTCGCATCGGCCTGCCCTTCTGCATGTCTTCTACCTCTATCCCCGGCTCTCTTCCCTTCCCTTCCCCTTGATGCCACTCGTCCCCCCTCCTCTTCCCTCGCCTCACCCTCACAACAATGCCAGCGCGGCGAGTCAGCACTTAACATTATACCTCGTACATCTTCCTCTGGCCCCAGACGAGCTCTCGAACTCATCCCTGCGTTTGTCTGACGCCCCCAGCTTGTTGTGTAGGACCCAACAAGGCGCCGACGACAGACGGTTTAACATGAAACGAAAAGATTTCTGATTTCCAGCGTGAGGGAGTCCCGTAATTCCGGCCGTGTCCGTCAGGATCTCCTTATCTTGCCTCCAATATTTTCACGTCAGGTGGCGGCGAGGTACGGTACGGTGGCCAGCCGATGGCAGCTGAGCAAGGGTAAAAATAAAGGTCGACGATGCGAGCTTCACCAGAGAGTCGTCAGATGACGCGCTATCGAGCCACAGGATCAGTCCATTTTGGTAAAAAAAAAAAGTATTGATAATAAAAGCAAGTTCTGCTTTTACACACCACGAAACAAACATGGAAAAAGGACACACACACACACACGTACGTGCCTCACTATAAATACCCCAACTCCTGAAATAAATCACACCTGATTTGCCTCTATTAACCCCAATCTCCTCCTGCACCACCTGCCCTTTCAGGTGGCCACGTTATGTATATATCAGCACCAGCCCCCACTCCCTCGTGTCTGTGGGTGCTGACCCATCGCGTGCTGGGTGCTGGTGGTGTGTATGTTGTACTGAATAGAGAGGGGGTCCCCTCAGCCCACATTCGTGTCCTGCCTCTAAGTTACCTGTAATTGTGTGAACAGATGTACTCAATTTTGCCCAGTGCCAGTAGAGTCTTCTCGATGCCTTTCTCCTACAACCCCGGCTCTCCCTCTCATTCTTCCTTTATCAATTCCACTTTCCCCCTTTTTCTCTCGATTTCTTTCTTCATCGACACCGTTTTCTTTTTCTTCCTTTCTCCTATCATCGCCTTCAGGCAATCCAATTTCTTCAAAATTCTCCGTGTCCACATACCGATCTTATCTTCTCTTATCCCATTCCATCTAGCCTATTACCTCACCAATTTTTTACCTACGTAACTCCTGATTTCCTCACCCAACCATCATCCTGTTCTCCTCGTTATCCCACCTCAACCCCACCCACCTCAGCCCGCGTGCTCTTGAGTGGTCGTCCCCTTGAATAAAGGTGGTTTCGAGGGGGAGGCTCGACCTTGGAACACTTACACGGTACCGGCGCCGGCCACGAGGGGCGCTCCCGGAGCCTAACATGACGTCATGGTAGGGAGGGGGAGCCAAAGGGAGGGGGGAAAGATCCGGAGCCTAGTCCCGTCATACTGCCGGGAAGAGTAGGAGGAACCTAACCTCTTCACCGGGTTCCTGGCTCATCCTGTGAATGCCTGGGGAACACTCCTAGACCCCAACCCTTGAATCTACACAAGCACAAACTGATAATCAAAACACCTAATTTCAAGATCGGAAATGCCCCCTCGATCTCTGCCTCTTTCACGCGGGCGTTCACGAAGCTCTGGGCACAGCTAACCGTCGCCACGACCACAGCGATCGCCACCAAGACCACCATCAGAACCAGAGTCCACGTGAAAATGGGGCTGTTCAGAGCGATATATATATATATATATATATATATATATATATATATATATATATATATATGTATATATATATATATATATATATATATATATATATATATATATATATATATATATATATATATATATATATATATATATATATATCGTCTGTGCTTTCCAGTATTCTCCACCCAACCGTTTCACTTGCCAATTATCTGCCTTCTCTTCTGTACCGCTACATTATGATAATACACCGACACCCTCAATCTGTAATTCGGTCTTCAAGTACGGCAATTTGGCAGACTTGAATTGTGCCAGAGGATGGCTCTTGTGAGCTTCGGGCCCCGCCGCTGGCATGCATAAAAAAGCAGGTAACATGAAAATTAACATAAACGCGCCAGACACGAGGCAACCTACTTGTATGGGTAGTGAGCGTGAGGACACCTGCACAGAGGCCGCAGGTGGGAGACGACCTACACAGAATCAACAGGTGTTGGGGGAGTTGATGGGGGAGAGGCTTCCCAGGGCAAACAGGTGTGGGAAAACCTAAACAGGACCAGCATTTGTGAGAGAATATAAACAGAACCAGTAGATGTTTGGGGACCTACACAAGACCATCAGGTGTGTGGCGACCTGCACCAGGACCTGAGGGGACCCACAGGGCACCAGCAGGTGTGAGGAGGGACCTCCACAGGGCACCAGCAGGTGTGAGGAGGGACCTCCACAGGACACCAGCGGGTGTGAGGAGGGACCTCCACAGGACACCAGCAGGTGTGAAGAGGTCCAACAAAAAGGGGATGACGGCAGACGTAAGGCAGGTGGGCCAAGAGTCGAGCACCCTCCAGTGTAAAAGCAGTAGTGGCACCTGAGAGCAGCGGCAATTAGTGAGTCGTGTGGCACGGGTGAGGACCTGACCAACGAGGCCTCCTCGGCCATGGCCCTACGCCGGTCCTACGAGACCCAAGAGAGACACTGCCAGCCGTCAACGAGTGTGTAAAAAAAAAAAAAAAAAAAAATCTCCCACTGGGAAAAAGAATAGAGAGAAAAAAAAAAGACAAACTATATCAGTCATATATATGGAATTTCTCCCAACCCCAAGCCGTCAACACGGCATAAAAATATATGACACCAATACTCGTGAAATTGCCATTTTCGACCGATCCTTACAACTCGACCTCTTGGCCTGAGCTCCCGTGCCTTAATTAAACATTCCATAATTAACAATTAGTCCTTTTCTCCGCAGCCAAGGATGTACTTGAGTACGCTTATCCACGTCTCACATATAATTAGCTTACGTCAGAAACGCAGGGTGGTTGAAATACCGCATTAAAAAAAGAAAAAAAGAAAAACGATTCAACAGGATACAGGCCAGCGAGTTGGGGCGACGCCCTCAAGACGGGCGCTCCTGCCCTAACAATGGCCTTGAGAACAACAGTACCGCTGCTCTCCAGCGCAGGTAAATATAGCGCCGGCAGTCCACTCGATTTTACGTTGGGGATGAAATTTTAATTTCCCGCTCTGTGCTCTTCTCGTCGAGATTCGAACCCACTGGAACCGCTGAGAGAGAGAGAGAGAGAGAGAGAGAGAGAGAGAGAGAGAGAGAGAGAGAGAGAGAGAGAGAGAGAGAGAGAGAGAGAGAGAGAGAGAGCACCTCTCGATAACTTGAGGGCCTTGAAGAACTCGTGTTCGCGAGTTACATTTTTCACCGCAGGAGCGGGCGACTTTGGCCGTGCACTCTTACCCAGCGCTGTGGCGCGAACTAGGGTACAACAGAGTAGCACAGAAAAAGGGTCCGGGGGACTGGGTCTCGGTGATTGAGTCCCAGGTTACGTAGAAAGATGAAGTGCTCACAAGGGCCGGGCAACACTTGAACAAACAACCTTTTTGTCTGCGGAAGAAAACTGCGGTGGGTAACAGATGGGTTCAGGCGGGAGTCAATTCGACGGCAGCCGAGTGCCAAACAAGGGGTCGATCCCGGAGAACCGGTGTGTGGTGTCCAGAGGGAGAGAAGAGGGTGACTAGAACAAGAGCAGCATCACTTCAAGTGCACCTCTCTGCCCGGGGGAATATAGAGAAGGAACACTTAAATATTTTTTTTCTTCAAAAAACTTAGTAAAGACATCAGAAAACCTACACCATACACCGGTACACTCTTCAACTCCCTGTCTCACCTCAAAACTACGCCTTCCCCAGTCCAACCCCTCTCCTTGTTCTCTCTAACCACCCAATGAAAACAGAGCTAGCAACACACACAAACACACACACACACACACACACACACACACACACACACACACACAGGCTGAGGGACCATAGGGCGGCGCCTGCCTACAAGTGCACATGATGAAAAATGGGTTGAGAAGTCAGTGGGGGGAGTATCAGGCTAAAGCGGGTCATGTGGGACAGCCAGAGGGGAAGAGAAGGTGGCCAAGTATATTAACGGCGCTCTGGAAGGTGTTTTAGTGTGTGTGTGTGTTTTAGTGTGTGTGTGTGTGTGTGTGTGTGTGTGTGTGTGTGTGTGTGTGTGTGTGTTTCTTTATCAGTGTGTGTGTATGTTTGTGTGTATATATATGTGTGTGTGTGTGTGTGTGTGTGTGTGTGTGTGTGTGTGTGTGTGTGTGTGTGTGTGTGTGTGTGTGTGTGAAGAGTACGCTGGAGGAGAAGGAAAGGCTTGTCTGGATTATGAAGAGGTGGGAAGGAGGAGGAGGAGGAGGAGGAGGAGGAGGAGGAGAAGCGAAAGAGGTAGTGTGGTTGGCGTATTCAAGAGG
The DNA here is from genome assembly GCF_036320965.1 of Panulirus ornatus. Lineage (NCBI taxonomy): Eukaryota > Metazoa > Arthropoda > Malacostraca > Decapoda > Palinuridae > Panulirus > Panulirus ornatus. The sequence continues at coordinate 12,088,646 of NC_092242.1, read as the reverse complement.
CTATATGAAAAGTACTGGTGCTGACGGCGTATGTGGTGCTGGTGAAGGAGATGTGGTGCTGATGGTGTGTGGTGCTCATGTTGGTGTGGTGGGGGTCAGGTTACGAGGGGCAGTGGAGGCCAGGTAGCCACTATCGGGCACTGCATCGTCTCGCGTGTCCACCAGCACCCGCAGCCCAAACCAGCCACGCGCCCCAACACCACACCCTGGTATCTCAAACTATTCCTTCTCCCTCACTTCCTACTTTATCCTCTTTTCTTTTCCCAGCTTTCACGACGTCAGACTATGCGACACGGCAACATGCATGTGGGAAGGGGCACCCATGAGTCCCTGCTGACCACACCGATGGTCAAAATACGCGTCTGCTTACTTCAGTACCCTTGGGTTATACTAACACTTGTCCACCAATGCAATACCTTTCATATCTATCTTTCTTTCCTGGTGTCACGTTGGACAGACTCCATCCACTACAGTTCCAAACTATAACGCAGACTAGAAAAATAAATATGCAAAATCTAAGGATCCATCTACGTACTAACTAACTAACTCTACCTTGCTCTTGTGTGTTTTCCTCCTCTCATTCGTTACTCTTCACATCACATTCCTTACGTACACCCCAAGCTGGCTCGGAGTCTGCAGCTCACAATCACGAGTCTCTCTCTATAGTGCATGCAGGCCCCGACTACCAGACTGACTGTTGGTACAAGTCGTATACTCTCCACCCTAGCCGATCTGATGCATCTTCGAAGGAGACGGTCAAGCTGTTGTTTCAAAGACCAGGGGTGTCTCTGCATAGTGTTCCTCACATATGAAGGATGACCAGACGTGGGCTTCTGACATCGTTTTCTCTCAGATCTTTGGTCCAGCATCTCCATTTTCAGTCCACCTAGCATATCATTCCAGCGCGGGATTACCTACGTATTTAAGGTATGGACAAGGCTTTCCAGTTATTTCCAGGTGTTTATTATGAGGCAAGTCTCGCGTCGACGTTCTGATAGGTTCAATCAAATATTCAATGACTGGAAAACGTTAAAACATTTAGAAATAAATCAATAAGAACATACAAGCCAGAAGTGCACCAAAACAAACACTGAACACATCTTGCTAATACAGCTCGCCACTCAAATCTTATGCAACGGCATTAGACCCCCTTCCACCCAAAGCACTCTACGACCTAACCACTAACCATCATTCTGGTGTCATCCACAAAGGACGGTACGTAGCTGTACTGAGTGTTGGCATTACAGTCAGATGCAGTTACGAGCGATAATGGCGGAGCAAGTACCCTTGGGAGTTGGGTGGCGGGGTTCCAACAACAAAGGCGGTGGATTTCGTATACTTCAGTAACACAATCTGTGAGTCCTATCTAAGATCACTGCAGACACGGTGGCCTAATCATCCAGCTATCATATCTGTGGGGATTTTCTCAGTTAGATCAAACCGTCGCCACATTCAACAAGGGCACTTCGTAGATCATGCGTATATAACGACAGCTTTCTTCTTCGAAGGCTTCTGGGCCTAGATAGCGTCATCACGAAGGAGCGGCTGTCAAGAGACGAAGATCTTCTCAAGTCTAGTTCGCCATCGAACCGTATGAAGAAATCAATCCTCAGTATCAATGAGTCATATCAACACACACACAATAAAACGTCTATCCAGTCTTGAGCTCAATCCATCCACTCAAAAGTTTACTACACCTTTAGAAAAGACTTCTTATCACAAAGCTAAGTACACAGCACTGAAGATCTAGTTTTCCTTACTATCCCAGCATGAAAGATTTATCCTAGTTCTAATCCAGAGTTTACAGCTATTAAAGATTTAGCGTTCTCATTCCCTTTAGCTTACAGCATTAAAGCTTCAGCTAGCGCCGGTATAACCTAAGCTTGCGGCATCAAAGATTCAGAGTGTGGCAGGATCACAACCCTGGCGGGAGACATCCTACCCACAACAACAACCACACGCGCGTGCGGTGTTATCAGTGGTTGGCTGGTTCATCAAGTCTACGGTGTGCGAGGCCAAGATAACTTTGGAGAGGGGGAGAGATCACACTACCCCCCGAATGGCTGATCCTTGCAACTGCGAAAGACCTTACCTAACCCCACGGATTTCATGTGCTTTCCTACCACGAAAGAGAGAGAGAGAGAGAGAGAGAGAGAGAGAGAGAGAGAGAGAGAGAGAGAGAGAGAGAGAGAGAGAGAGAGAGAGAGAGAGAGAGAATGTGGGGGGCCGGACTGAATAACATGTTCCCTTCTGGGTACCTCGGGACGGAGGTCGCTCCCTCCTGAAGACGCTAAAGTAAATGTCACGTAGGTAAAAAAAAAAATCTACCTCACCATCCAAGGTGGGAAAAGTTTGATCAGATGAGGTAATCGGAGATCTCATTTCTCACGCCGCCGCCCTCGCTGTGCTGGGCGGTCTTGAACAACCAGTGCAAGAAGTCCCAGTGGAATGAACCAGCGCCTAGTCCCAGTGGAATGAACCAGCGCCTAGTCCCAGTGGAATGAACCAGCGACTAGTACGACTTGACGGGTCCCAATGGAATTAATCAGCGACTGGCCCTACCGGAATGAAACAACGACTGACCCCTCTGGAATGAACCAGCGACTGGTCCCCATGGAATGAACCAGAGACAGGTTCCCCTGGAACGGGCCAGCGACTGAGGGACACTTATAATCCTTATCAGTTATGGCTGGACGAGGTGGCAAGTTTATCTTGCGGCCTAAGATAATCCTCGGGTGGCATTACAGGCACTTGCTTGTCACACAGTGCTGGAGTGCGGATTATCATAATTAACTTATTTCTTTTTCTTTTCTCTTCTTAAAAAACGATACAGTACTAAAAGTACAAGATAAAACTACAACAAAGATAAACTGTCCAGGAAGAGATGATGAAACTTTTCCAATTAAATCTTGTCCGGGGAGAGGAGAAAAAAAATATTATATACCACTTGAGATTCCTTTCCTCCACTTGATTACTTAAATCTATGAAAGGAAACTTGAGAGACGCCGGCGAAAAGAATACTGTTTATCTTGCTTTGAGTTTAAGCAAGATAACTTCGGGGCTCTTCGCTGCCTTCACGGCTTCTCTGTTTGGTTCCAGCATCCTTCCAGATCCACTAATCAATCAAGCTCCTGGAATGAATACACATACACAATCCTTTTTTTCCCAACCGCACGCCTGCGTGCCCACTGAAGTCCGCTTCAGTGAGGTGCACTCAGAGGGGAAACTCTTGTAGATCCTCAAAATAAATATTCCCCAAAACACACAACCTCCCGCCCGTCCAAGATCTTCCTCAATATTCCCCCGAAGCACACAACCTTCCGTCCATCCTAGATCTTCCTCAATATTCCCCCGAAGCACACAATCTTCCGTCCGTCCAAGATCTTCCTCAATTCTTACAGCGGTTACTGCAATGGTCTTTCAGTCAGATATTCCTCGTCTCTCATGGTATTCACTGCAATATACTGGGGCTCATGAAGGCCACTATATATATATATATATATATATATATATATATCATGTTAGTTACTGCAATACTCTTCGACCCCATGATGGGTGGGTGCCCTGTTTCATGGTAGTTGCTGCAGTCCTCTTTCGACTCGTGAGGGGACTCGCGTGATGTACGGTCGTCACGGCAATAGTCTCCGGCCCATCATGGGTGTGTGCCCTGTTTCATGGCAGTCACTGCAATACTCAACGACACAAATCCATGTCTTATGATGGGAGTTATAACCCCAATGGAAGAATGGAATAATCTTAAAAAACTGTGTTAGTTTACCAAGCGGTGGTCGGAGATGACTACATGTGCAAGACCAGCAGCTAACCGGACAGCCTACACCGATGCCCTCACCAAGCAAACTTGGTCACCTTGTGAGCGGCAGCGGGGTTAGAAACAGTTCCTAAAGCCAGTTTCAACTTTCAGTATACCACTTGGAAATTAAGGGCATTTCAATACTTCTGATCCAAAAACTATATAACACATACTCTTCCCCATTTACATCATTCAGGCTGTCACATCTCAGAGGTGAGTTCATAATTCAGCTGTAGTTATACGTGAGCAGTATTCCGACGACTGGCTCGGTGTAAACTTAATGTGTCTCTTCAACAGACACACAGCACCTACCTCCCTACCTACCAGCGAGTTCCTCCCACAAGAGTTGGCCAAGAGTGCCCACCGTAGAGAGAGAGAGAGAGAGAGAGAGAGAGAGAGAGAGAGAGAGAGAGAGAGAGAGAGAGAGAGAGAGAGAGAGAGAGAGTTATCTTCACCGGTCAGTTTACTTGCAATATCTCGTTCCCTCGACCAGAACATATATAGTATGATGGAGGAGCCTGGCCTCCCTTGCCCAAACCACTTCCTCCACCATCAACCGCCTCACCACCCTCCCCCTACCCCTAACCAAACACATCACCCCCTTAAAAAAACTTACCATCCACTTAAACCCCCCACCCCACCCACACCCGACCCACCCCATGAACCACACACCTATCCTCCCTCTGCCTCACTACCTAGCCAAGGTCCTCCTCTTTCCCTTGCCCTGCACAAAGCCTCACACTGTAGCACCACCACCATGACTGCCGCCACCACCCCTGCCTCACAAGGCCTAGGAAGATTCCTGTTTTGTTTCGTTTTTTTTTCCCCCACCCACAACAGCGGCTCTGAATCTGTGTTTATTGGCCATTAGCGAGACGGAGACGACGTCGTCTACAGCCACATCTTACAATTCAGCACCAAGGGACCGTCAACAGTGTCTGTCGCATAAATATTTTGTTTTCTCATCTTTTCTCTCGTAAATGACACCAGGCGGCTTGAATTTGCTACAGACCAAAAGAAGGGAACTACGACTGTGAAACTCCTCCCTACTCATTCCTGTGTGCTTTAAACTCCATTACTCCCCTGCAACACCAGCTACAGTGCCTGGTCTTGATTAAACAAACCCGACCTCACCTCCCTTCTCCTCATCTTACCTTACCTAACGACGTTTTCGGAGGTCTTCTACCCCCACTACTGGGTCTGGGACCTTACCTTACCTTACCTTACCTTACCTTACGCATGGTTTCGAAGGTTTTCTACCCACAAAGCAGGGTCTGGGCCCAAGCTGTCGCGTCACTTCTCTCTCCTCAATCACAACGCTGGATGCGGCGGCCCCTCAACCTTAAGTAGCAATCACGTCCTGGCTGGTCTGGCGACACCAGCCGTGATACTCCCTCCCTTCCCTCCATCACTCTCCAGCAATACCGAGGTGTAAAAGGTCGTGTCCAGGCCCAACACACCTGTTGCTATCCACCGTTTCTGTCTCAGCTGAATTACTCTAAGACGACCAGAGAGAGAGAGAGAGAGAGAGAGAGAGAGAGAGAGAGAGAGAGAGAGAGAGAGAGAGAGAGGAGAGGAGAGGAGAGGAGAGGAGAGGAGAGAGAGAGAGGAGAGAGAGAGAGAGAGGAGAGGAGAGAGAGAGAGAGAGAGAGAGAGAGAGGAGAGGAGAGGAGAGGAGAGGAGAGAAGAGAAGAGAAGAGAAGAGAAGAGAAGAGAAGAGAAGAGAGGAGAGGAGAGGAGAGGAGAGAAGAGAAGAGAAGAGAAGAGAAGAGAGAGGAGAGGAGAGGAGAGAAGAGAGAGAGAGAGAGAGGAGAGGAGAGGAGAGGAGAGGAGAGGAGAGAGAGAGAGAGAGGAGAGAGAAGAGAAGAGAAGAGAGGAGAAGAGAAGAGAAGAGAAGAGAAGAGAAGAGAAGAGAAGAGAAGAGAAGAGAAGAGAAGAGGAGAGGAGAGGAGAGGAGAGGAGAGGAGAGAGAGTCCTTGGCGGAAGTTTTATAAAACCATTTCAGTGGAATCCGCTGCTGGTGACGGGTAAGTGGAGGGACAACAGGCCACCTCACGTCGTTTTGTCTTGTGAGATCTGGGGATGTGTGGTGTTAGGGAGGCAGTGTGTCGAGACCCCGGGTAGTCAGTGGGTCGTGTGTGAGGAAGGCAGAAGTGTCAGGAGACCTGTGTGTCCGTACGGTAGAGAGTGTCAAGAGGTCTGTGTGTCGGGAAGGCAGCGTCAAAGAGGCCTGTGTGCGTCTTTACGGTAGAGTGTCGAGGAGGACCACGTGTCAAACGGCAGTGTGTCAGTGGGGACCGGATGTCACGGGGCCGCGTCAGGGGACTCGTGACTGGGGGCTGTGTCTCAGGCGAACATGTGTCAAGGGGCTCGAGCGTGTGAGGGGAGCGGAGATCAGGAGGTGCAGTAAATGAGGAGGGACACAGTGTTAGTAGGAGCTTTATGAGGAGGCGGTAATTAATGGGGGGGTAGCAGTATTGAGAGGGTGGTAGAGAAGGGGCAGCAAGTAATGAGGCGGCGTGAGGGGCGGTGTACCAGAGAGCAGAGAGTGATGAGGTGGCAGAGAGGGGTGGTGTGCAAGGAGACGCTAAGTGATGAGGTGCTCAAGAGAGCGTTATGTGAGATGTTTCTGTAGGAAGAGAGGGTTAAATGATGAGGGGTTAGTGCGTACGAGGGGAAGACTGTCTGTGGGAGGCCCGGCGTATGATTGAGGACGGGTGCGTAGACGGCCAGCGTATGAGGGAGGATGGTGTGTGGGCGGCCAGTGTGTGAGGGAGGATGGTGTGTGCGCGAACACTGTATTAGCAGGCGGTGTGAGGGAGGTACAGTTCGGTGTGGACAGGCTGCGAATGAGGAGTGAGGGAGGTGGCGTGTGCGGAAGCACACCCTGGGAAACTCCTCACTCAGCTGACCCTGCCCATGAGACGGAAGGGTGTTGGGTGCGCCGGCCGAGGTTGAGACGTCAAGGGCCACTTGAGACATACGCTCGAGCAGCAGCTGCTCCCCTGCCACCTACCGATGCGTCAGCCTCGGGGGTGAGAGGTGGGGTTCAGCCTTGAGGTGGGGTCAGCCTCGAGGAAGGTTTTCAGCTTCGACAAGGGTGGAGGTGGGGGATCAGCCTTAAGGAGGGGATCAGCCTTGAGGAGGGGATCATCCTTGTGGGAGGAGGGCATATAATGCCCCCTACACGAACTCAAGTTTCGTTTCTTCATTTTCTTTTCGATAGAGATAAATAATCATGGGAAAGAGTGCTGAACGTTAACACCTTGATCCCAACATCTGGACCAGACGAAGCTGAGAAGGTTTTACACGCATCCAAAACCTGATGGACGGCTAAAAACGCTTCTGACGAATGGTAATACGACAGAAAGCTACACAAACGGATTTACATTTCACATCACCGTGCTGCACAGCAGGTCATGCATGGGATGTGTGATGACACCGCGTCACCACACATCATGTCTCACGTTATCATTTCACACTGGCCGCCTCTTTAACCTGCCACTTTGCTTGATTACCCGCCACTTCTCCATGCAAGTCCGGGTACGTCCACACACACACACACACACACACACACACACACACACACCACCTCCTCCTCCTCCTCTCACCTGCGTTACGGCAACCTGTGGCACTGTCTTCTCGACCTGCGTCACGGCGGTCACACACGTCCCCCATGTGCAAGCCCCAACGTCTAACCATCCAATGCTCAACCTTACGCGTTTATATATCGACGTTTCTCGAGACCTATAAACACACGGTGGGGGATTAATAATCAAGGAGGTGTTTACGGCGCTTGGCGACGATATCAAGCGAGGCGAGTGTTGAAAATAAACATGATGTTTACTGGCCTTGACACGGCGATAAACAAGCGGAAAATTAAGCATCAGCGATGAAGTGGAACCTGCCGTGTATGTGTGTGTGTGTGTGTGTGTGTGTGTGTGTGTGTCTATTATTTATGTACCTGGGTCTGACTGCTAATCTTAACAAGAGCGGACGAAGAATCACTTAACCCGACCAATTTCGTCGTCCTCCTCTTTCATCACCACACACGTAGCACCATGTCTGGCCTGTACCACCACACGAATCCCTCCCTTGTGCCACACTGCGTCGCTCGTCCGTACACACCACCACCATCACCAACCTGTCGCTCCCACCCACCCACAACAAAGCTGCGGTTTGGTATTCCGTGACGCAACAGTGATTCGTACCTCACCCCCCAATGTACGGGTTCAAGTTCTCGACCATGTTGCAGAAAACGTCCAGGAACTGGGGCTAACACAGAAAGCTTAGCCTGACAAATCTACCAGACTGTTATCCAATATGAACCTCTCTTCCTCCCTCCAACACCTACGCTGTCTAGGCGTAGGAGGTTAAATGGCGTGTTACCGCACGACAGACCTTTCCCCTTTCTTATTCAGTTATTCAGTACTTTATGTAAATACCACGCGGTGGCATCACGGAATAAAACACAGAAGGGCGAACATCAAATGATGGCACATGGAAATAAAGCCATTCTCTCGCTGTGTGCACGACCCGGTCTTTCTCCTAAGCAAATATCCTCGTATGGTAATGCATTACCCTGCATTGCAAATGAGCTGATTGCATCGCACGAAACCGAGTTATAATGCTGACAAACATAGAGACAGACGGACAAAAACTAGAACACACATTCTGCACCAACGAATGAAAAATTGCTCTTATGAATCAGTATCACGTGCCTATGATGACACACTTATCCAACAGCCCTTTTGCCCTCCCTTGTAGCTATGAGTTCGTGCCTCACGGTGACTGAGCTGTTGCATCTACCGTTGACGAAATCAAGCCTGGGCCATCTACAAATCTACCACATGATGGAAATTCATCATAAAAAAAGGGAAGAGAACCAGCGATAACTGGCGCGGTCCTTTGGCCCTCACCCTCAGCTGATGGGCCGTGATGCCCACAGACCACAGAAGAATGCGTCTGAAGACCTCTTGATGTGTGAGCATCTGATGCCTGAGATTTAGTGCTTCGAATGGCATTCATGTGGAATATTTCTCTCTAGGGATATCTCCTCTACCAGGGTGATTGTCACTGGGGGGTGTCAGAGTTAAGAGTGCACACTTGGTAGAGGAGGGAGTGACGGTTCATCTTAATGCGAGCGTCACCATCGGACGCTCTGGGTCGGGGTGGAAGAAGAAATACCTTTGGTCATCATTTTAGAAGAGTTCTCACCATCCCATCCTGGTCTCTTCTATCCTCCTTTCTCCACAGACGTCCCTCCTCCATCCTTCCCCATCCCCTTCTCCTCTTCAGTCGCGCGCCTCCGCCTCCTCCTCACGCTCGTCCTTTCACCCTAGTTCACCTTTCTTGCCCCTCGACCCGCCGCCACCACCTCCCACACCCGAGACTTGAGCAGCAAGCCTCAGCGGCGGAAGATGAACGTCGCCCGACGCGGTCCGTCACGCCGGGTCTGTGTCGCCCAGGAGCACACGCTGCCACCGTAATGACTTCAAAGTTTTCTCCCATCATTATTTTCCCCCAGCTATGTTTCTCCTTTAGTTACCCGGCATCACCACTGGCTGGACGTCTCCCGGATCCTCAGCTCAATTTTCCACTCCAAGATGTTGTTCCCTCGTTAGGGAACGACCTAATTACTTCACCAACCTAGTTATAAGGTCCTCCAACCAACAATCTTTTACTTCACATTGAAAAAAAACAAAAACATGATGATGTATTAACCTGTTGATGTCTGAGACTTTACCTACTCCATCTCTTGTTAAGTAAACCATCACCTTACGTTCAAGTACACCTTCATCGCAAGTTCAATTCAGAGGATCTCCTCTCCTTTTAAACCTCCGCATGAGACTTGATTTCTCTGGTACTCCTCAGACCAGCCAGGTAACAGAGAGACGTTCGACACCAGCTTGAGAAAAGGTGCTGGGTGAGTTGAGCTTCCTCGGGGATTAGTCTGGAGAGGACGGTCAAGCAGGGAGACCAGCTGTCCTCAGGGGCAACATAGAAGTCGAGGGAGATATTCAACCACATGGTCAAGATGTTACTTACCACTCCCCCGCACACCACACTTCAACAATACGTCTTGCCAGCTCAGAGGCTCTTGAGGTCTACGACCTCAGCAGTAGCCCTACACGACCCTCGAGACCACGCATTAAGCACACCTAGACGACCACAAGGGCAGCAGCTCGCACGACCAGGAGGGGGAGGCCACGACACACAATAACCGGTTCGACCATCAGGCCACACGCCATCAACCAGGACCAGACTGCCGTCATACACTTTCAGGAAACAAGACGACCAACACACACACACCACACAAGAAGACCCCACACAGCAGCTACATCGAGGAACAGACTTGTCAAATACTTGCCTTCAAGTCCACGACTGGCCATGTCCTGTGTCCCTGTAGCTACGCCCGAAGCTCATGGGTATTTCTCCTCAAGCCACCTGTTTCCTCTTCAGTCTCAAACCTCATTCATCTCTTTTATGTTTCTCATCTCACCCACCACCACAGAAAGTCCCGAGAGGACCCACTGGTGTCTGCGGCAGCTTGCTTTCCTCCATGTTCAAGAAGCCCGCGCCATCACACGAACGATAAGAGCACCACTCCCCCCCTCCTTCTGAATCAAGAGAACCTCACGCTGCCGGAATGCCAGCCAAGCAGGAACTAAGAGTGTGCCAAGACAAATCACCGAGCTTGGGGGAAGAAGAACACACAGGGTCGGGTTACGAGTGAGACTGAATGAATGCAAAACCCACGATACTGTACGACTCCCTCCCTCACCATACGAGATGGGTACCACAGTTATCTGATTACTGTCATGCCAAAAATAAACAACACGTACCTCTCGTTCTTGTGGTGCGTGTGTGTGTGTGTGTGTGTGTGTGTGTGTGTGTGTGTGTATACACACACTATCTCTCGACCCCCAACTAGAAACGCGAGATAAGACCGAGTAAAGCAACGATACCCCGTGACGACATCAGACCAGAGCCCACTACACACTGTACTACTTCCCCCCATGTCACACGTCCCGGACCGCGTCCACCTGGCGCACCTCACCCCACAAACGGGATCACAAATATCTTCCTCCGTGGGGAAAATGAAATGAAAAACGAAACAAACAAAAAACAGAAAAAAAAAATCGCTGCTGACATCCCAGATCCCTTGATGCCAGGCCGTAAATTTGCATGAAGTAATTAACGAACTCACGTTACCAAACCATGTCTGTTCACAGCCATTTCTAAATCAATTTACACGCGAGTGTAATCACAGAGGCAAACGTGTCAATAATTATTAATTCTAAACCAGCTCGTTGGCAAAAATGTCATCACGTGACCCAAAAAACATACGCGTCATAATCATTTCTAAACCAATTTGTGGGTGAATATAATCGCACTGAGAGAGGCAAACCACCATGTCCATTAGGATCATTTCCTGAACTAATTCTCTGCGTTAATGTAATCATAAGAAGCAAAGCAGTAGTTCTGCTGGCTGACACATACCAGGGCTTCTCAAAATGGAATTTTCAGAGCCACTGGTTTTTGCCCGACTGTCTGCAGCTCTGTCCCCTCTGATCATTCTGATGGGTATAAATGAAGCTAATCCTACTGATTCAAGGTATATTTTCTCTAGATATCCCTTCAAAATGAATGATAAATAAAGATGTCTTATAATAAAGAAAATGATAAATAAATGATAAATAAAGTCGTCTTATAATAAAGAAAATGAAGTTGATCCCAATGATTCAAGGTCTATTTTCTCTAGATAACCCTTCAAAGTGAATGATAAATAAAGATGTCTCATAATAAAGAAAATGATAAATAAATGATAAATAAAGATGTCTTATAATAAAGAAAATGATAAATAAATGATAAATAAAGATGTCTTATAATAAAGAAAATGAAGTTGATCCTACTGATTCAAAATATATTTTCTCTAGATATTCCTTCAAAGCGAATAATAAATAAAGATGTCTTATAATAAAGAAAATGATAAATAAATGATAAATAAAGTTGTCTTATAATAAAGAAAATGATAAATAAAGATGTCTTATAATAAAGAAAATCTCGAATTAATACTTCGTAAATATGCTTCATACACGCAACTGCTATTATTTTTATTTAACCTATACATTCCTATGGTCGAAATTTTGACCATAAAAAAATAAATATTAATGTCACATTTCAAGACTTGTTTAGTCCTTAAATTGTGATCATTCAGAATAAAAAATCGGTGATCTCCACACTCTGTAGACCCCACTCAGCCCAGTTCCATCTCGCCTTTTTACCACAGAAAGTCCTTTTTCTTTCATTATCATTCCCGAACGCAAGCACCGTCGCCAGAAAATATGACGCTCGCAAAAAAAAAAAAAAAAAAAAAAAAAAAACTGACATTCGCAAAAAAAAAAAAAGTAATGTGACACTGTCGCAAAAAAAGTAATGTGACACTGTCGCAAAAAAAAGTAATGTGACACTGTCGCAAAAAAAGTAATGTGACACTGTTGCAAAAAAAAGTAATGTGACACTGTCGCAAAAAAAGTAATGTGACACTGTTGCAAAAAAAGTAATGTGACCCTGTTGCAAAAAAAGTAATGTGACACTGTCGCAAAAAAAGTAATGTGACACTGTTGCAAAAAAAAGTAATGTGACACTGTCGCAAAAAAAGTAATGTGACACTGTCGCAAAAAAAGTAATGTGACACTGTCGCAAAAAAAGTAATGTGACACTGTCGCAAAAAAAGTAATGTGACACTCGCAAAAAAAGTAATGTGACACTGTCGCAAAAAAAGTAATGTGACACTGTCGCAAAAAAAGTAATGCGACACTGTCGCAAAAAAAGTAATGTGACACTGTCGCAAAAAAAGTAATGTGACACTCGCAAAAAAAAAATGTGACACTGTCGCAAAAAAAAAAAAATGTGACAACCTTCCTCTCCACTTAAGGATCAAGAAATATTCTCCAGTGAAGACCAAAAAAAAAGAAAAAAAAATAAGATAATAATAATCCCAACTAGCGAGTATAATATCCATTCCACACGACCATAAAGAGCGACAAGGGGGGAATATATACGACCCTCACCATCACGTAACTCCATCGTGAGAGGGAGGGGACGGGCGCAACAACGCACACTTCACCACGCACAATAAACACTAAATATCATCCTGGCCCTTGTCAATATATTTTTTTTTCTCCCCCCACCACCCTTGGCACTCTAGGGGGAAAACACGCGGGAAAGGGAGTGTGTGTGTGTGTGTGTGTGTGTGTGTGTGTGTGTGTGTGTGTGTGTGTGTGTGTGGAGTGGGTGGGGAAATACTTCTAAACTACTACTAGTCGAGCGCAAAACTTGGCCTGCTAAGGACCACTCCCAATTCTTCCGTCCTACCTACCCCAAAGTCAACCTCCCCCGTCACACGCGAGAAATATTGGCCGCTCTCTATAACGTAACACTTGAGGCCCGGGCATAATTCAGCCTTGGGCGGGAGGAGAGGATTATTCGCATGGCCATCACATACGGCCCATCATAAAAAGGCTGCCAAAGGGCTGCCTCACAAGGTGGGGGAGTGAGTGGGCGTGGTGAGGGCAGGCGGGAGTTTGGTGTAGAGGGCTGGGGGGGGTGGGGAGGAGTATTTAGGGGCAGAGGTAGGAGGAAAGTAGAGAAGGAAAAAAAACGAGTGAGTAGAGAGAGAGAGAGAGAGAGAGAGAGAGAGAGAGAGAGAGAGAGAGAGAGAGAGAGAGAGAGAGAGAGAGTGCTTGCGTGCTGACAACGAGCTTTCTGAAGTGCCCAGAAGAGAAAGAGAGAGCTCCATAAGGTGTTCGGCATAGACGAGGCACCTTATAATGCACATAACGTATGGCGGTGAACCTCTTGAACATGGTATGTTATAGCATGAATATCATCGCACAGGTTCTCTGGCGAACATGTAGGGTGGTGGCGAGAATGTAGGGGGGGCGATATCAATGAGCATATAGTGATGGCGCAGGGGAGGGAGAGAAGGTATTACAGTGGACATGCATAAATAGGAAGCAAGGTGGTACATGAACACATTATGCTGTCGAGCATTCATCATGTTCGTGAGAGTAAGAGGAACATGAAGCGGTGGGTTAGCGAACATGTCCTGCGGTGGTGACACTTTCATGTGTCGTGAGGAACATGCAGTCACACTGTGGTGTGCCCGTGGCGGCGATTTGGTAAAACTGTGGCGGTGGACACCGCATATCTCACCCATACCTTACGACGGTTTCGGGGGGGGTCATCTGTCCCCGCTCTGCTGCCCTGCTCAGTAAGGCTCCTGGAGGCCATGGGCCCCCGTAGGCTTTCGGATATCCCCGCATCCTGGCTGTCCCGATACACTATTTCATTTAATTTCTTTCTCCCGTGTCCACAGAGTGACGATGGCAGTACTCGAAGCAGCAGCCCAAGCCGCTGTGAACACTCACGGTCCACCGGGATGTCCAAGTTGCAGAGGGAGGGCACTCGCTCCCCCCCCCCCCCCCCCCCCCCCGTAAAACTGACACAGTTCCCAAACAATACAAACTTTTTTCTCGGATTTTTCAAGTGGCGGCAAAAGAGCATAACAAGACAACTTTGCACCAGTTCTCCTCATTTTTTTCCCCCCCTCCGCAAGACGTGACGGGGTTAAGAATCCCGATCGGGCCATGTTTACAGAAAGCTTGTTAACACAACACGATGGAAGGTCGAGGGGGTGACCCAACACGAACAGTTGGGGTCGTCATGAGGGAACCTAATTGGTTGGCTTGGCTGCTTGCTTGACCTTCAAGGTTATCCACTGCCAGGGTCAGTAAGGCAGTCAAGTCATAAACACAACCCGAAAAAAATGTCGTGACCTTCCGGTGTTAAAACATACTTCTAAGACACTCCTTTACGTGCATCACTATGTATATGGCCCAGGATGGATCAAGGGTGTGGTAAAGAAACAGAGAAGCAATACCTCGTTGCTCAAGGTGATCATTCGGGATTCATTCACCCTTCCTTAAGCATTTCGAATTCTGACACTCTTACTTTTAGTCCAGTACGCCTTAGCTAAAGATAAAAGAAGGCGGCCGAGAAAAGACGTACCAACGAGTGAGTTCAGCGCCCACAAGGAGTCAGGGAGCCTAGTTAATGAGTCGACTAAAGTGATCAAGAAACAGCACCCACACTTGACCCTACCTGACCCCCTACACACACAACATACACATGCACGCACCTGCTCTTCTTCATTCCGGTACACCTGACCATATATCACCAACCACCGACCCAAGACTAGGCTTCGTATGTCTCACGTATGGTACGAGCCGTCAATGGACTGAGCCAGGACATGCGCGGCGTCTAAGGTAAACCATGGAAAAAGGCCCGTGGGGCCTGGATGTGGACAGGAAGCTGTGATATCGCAGCATTACACACGACAGCTCGTGAGAGGATGCGGCCTTTCTCCGCGAGTTCCCAGCGCTCCCTCGCTAACATGGAAAACGCCCAGCAAGTATGGAGGGGATATATGTTTATTAAGCAATTTCTAATACGTTAAAAAACAACGTAAAATTTGTTATTTGACACCACTATGGCTGCAGCGATGCTCTTTTTATTCTTAGTTGTTGTTTCCCTCCTTCATGTCAAGACCATCTAATTCTCCCAGTACAAGACTCGAGGAACTCTCGCCTAACCACCACACCATCATTGTGCATGTGATACGCTGTGACGCAAGTCTTGGTGTACCTCCTCATCTCCAGCTGGAGGGGGTGGGTTCTTATCATAGCTGTGACTCAAGTCTTGGTGTACCTTCCTCATCCCCGGCTGGAAGGGGGTGGGTTCTTATCGTAGCTGTGACTCAAGTCTTGGTGTACCTTCCCATCCCCGGCTGGAGGGGGTGGGTTCTTATCGTAGCTACGGACCAACAAACACACTCACCTCGGCCACACGAGACTAGCGGCAGCAGCAGCTTGGGAGTCATACAGAGACTGAGGACCACAAGCAAAGTGTTCCCATGGCCTCACCCGCCATCCACGAGACTCTCTCTCTCTCTCTCTCTCTCTCTCTCTCTCTCTCTCTCTCTCTCTCTCTCTCTCTCTCCCCAGCAGTAAGTCCTGTGCTCGCTAGAGCCTCTTAGAGGATTAATTACTCCACATGTAAACAAGACTTAATCCCCTCGTCCTCCTCTCCGCCTTCCTCTCTGGCTCTGTCGACTACCTCACGAGACTCAACGTTGGTTCAGGCTGGTGCCTTGGAAGGAGGCGCGACGCACAGCTTCCTTCCCCCTCCCTCCCTCCCTCATTCCCTACCTTCCTTCCTCCCTCCTCTCCTACCTCTCTCTCCCTCGTAAGTTCTATATATATATATATATATATATATATATATATATATATATATATATATATATATATATATATATATATATATATATATATATATATATATATACACGTATGGATCGACTTCTAGACGCCAGACCTATAGTGTCATACTTATACTTGTGGTACTTGTAACCAGAGCCTGAATGGTAAAAAGAGTTCCAAGTGCAACTGAGAGAGAGAGAGAGAGAGAGAGAGAGAGAGAGAGAGAGAGAGAGAGAGAGAGAGAGAGAGAGAGAGAGAGAGAGAGAGAGAGTCAACATATCATTGATCTAAGTACCTACTAAAACTGAGAACAGATTAAAACGACACACACACACACACACACACACACACACACACACACACATACTGCAATACGGGATACCAAGTGTGATGGCATCATGCCAGGTGTCTTTGCACCGGCCTCTTCTTGTTCCTCGCACATTCCCGACGACTCCCTACATCCCTCACACCCTCATATTTTTCTTTTACTCGGTGGTTACGACGTGGAAAGGGAAAGGGCTGGACAAGGAACGGTACAGCGGAGAAAGGGAAGATAGTTGCAGAATATATATATATATATATATATATATATATATATATATTCCTATGAGTCCACGGGGAAAATGAAACACGAAGTTCCCAAGTGCACTTTCGTGTAGTAATCACATCATCAGGGGAGACACAAGAGAGGAATATAACAGTCAGGTGATATACATCGAAGAGACGAAGCTAGGACGCCATTTGGTAAACATGTGATTGTCCAAAACATGTTTTGGACATTCATAGGAATATCTTGATCACGCGCAATATTGTGATCCTTTCCAATATATATATATATACATATATATATATATATATATATATATATATATATATATATATATATATATATATATATATTTTTTTTTTTTTTTTTTTTTTTTTTTATACTTTGTCGCTGTCTCCCGCGTTTGCGAGGTAGCGCAAGGAAACAGACGAAAGAAATGGCCCCACCCCCCCCCCCCCCATACACATGTACATACACACGTCCACACACGCAAATATACATACCTACACAGCTTTCCATGGTTTACCCCAGACGCTTCACATGCCTTGCTTCAATCCACTGACAGCACGTCAACCCCTGTATACCACATGACTCCAATACACTCTATTTCTTGTCCTCCTTTCACCCTCCTGCATGTTCAGGCCCCGATCACACAAAATCTTTTTCACTCCATCTTTCCACCTCCAATTTGGTCTCCCTCTTCTCCTCGTTCCCTCCACCTCCGACACATATATCCTCTTGGTCAATCTCTCCTCACTCATTCTCTCCATGTGCCCAAACCATTTCAAAACACCCTCTTCTGCTCTTTCAACCACGCTCTTTTTATTTCCACACATCTCTCTTACCCTTACGTTACTTACTCGATCAAACCACCTCACACCACACATTGTCCTCAAACATCTCATTTCCAGCACATCCATCCTCCTGCGCACATCTCTATCCATAGCCCACGCCTCGCAACCATACAGCATTGTTGGAACCACTATTCCCTCAAACATACCCATTTTTGCTTTCCGAGATAATGTTCTCGACTTCCACACATTTTTCAAGGCTCCCAAAATTTTCGCCCCCTCCCCCACCCTATGATCCACTTCCGCTTCCATGGTTCCATCCGCTGACAGATCCACTCCCAGATATCTAAAACACTTCACTTCCTCCAGTTTTTCTCCATTCAAACTCACCTCCCAATTGACTTGACCCTCACCCCTACTGTACCTAATAACCTTGCTCTTATTCACATTTACTCTCAACTTTCTTCTTCCACACACTTTACCAAACTCAGTCACCAGCTTCTGCAGTTTCTCACATGAATCAGCCACCAGCGCTGTATCATCAGCGAACAACAATTGACTCACTTCCCAAGCTCTCTCATCCCCAACAGACTTCATACTTGCCCCTCTTTCCAGGACTCTTGCATTTACCTCCCTTACAACCCCATCCATAAACAAATTAAACAACCATGGAGACATCACACACCCCTGCCGCAAACCTACATTCACTGAGAACCAATCACTTTCCTCTCTTCCTACACGTACACATGCCTTACATCCTCGATAAAAACTTTTCACTGCTTCTAACAACTTGCCTCCCACACCATATATTCTTAATACCTTCCACAGAGCATCTCTATCAACTCTATCATATGCCTTCTCCAGATCCATAAATGCTACATACAAATCCATTTGCTTTTCTAAGTATTTCTCACATACATTCTTCAAAGCAAACACCTGATCCACACATCCTCTACCACTTCTGAAACCGCACTGCTCTTCCCCAATCTGATGCTCTGTACATGCCTTCACCCTCTCAATCAATACCCTCCCATATAATTTACCAGGAATACTCAACAAACTTATACCTCTGTAATTTGAGCACTCACTCTTTTCCCCTTTGCCTTTGTACAATGGCACTATGCACGCATTCCGCCAATCCTCAGGCACCTCACCATGAGTCATACATACATTAAATAACCTTACCAACCAGTCAACAATACAGTCACCCCCTTTCTTAATAAATTCCACTGCAATACCATCCAAACCCGCTGCCTTGCCGGCTTTCATCTTCCGCAAAGCTTTTACTACCTCTTCTCTGTTTACCAAATCATTTTCCCTAACCCTCTCACTTTGCACACCACCTCGACCAAAACACCCTATATCTGCCACTCTGTCATCAGACACATTCAACAAACCTTCAAAATACTCATTCCATCTCCTTCTCACATCACCGCTACTTGTTATCACCTCCCCATTTACGCCCTTCACTGAAGTTCCCATTTGCTCCCTTGTCTTACGCACCCTATTTACCTCCTTCCAGAACATCTTTTTATTCTCCCTAAAATTTACTGATAGTCTCTCACCCCAACTCTCATTTGCCCTTTTTTTCACCTCTTGCACCTTTCTCTTGACCTCCTGTCTCTTTCTTTTATACTTCTCCCACTCAATTGCATTTTTTCCCTGCAAAAATCGTCCAAATGCCTCTCTCTTCTCTTTCACTAATACTCTTACTTCTTCATCCCACCACTCACTACCCTTTCTAAACAGCCCACCTCCCACTCTTCTCATGCCACAAGCATCTTTTGCGCAATCCATCACTGATTCCCTAAATACATCCCATTCCTCCCCGACTCCCCTTACTTCCATTGTTCTCACCTTTTTCCATTCTGTACACAGTCTCTCCTGGTACTTCCCCACACAGGTCTCCTTCCCAAGCTCACTTACTCTCACCACCTTCTTCACCCCAACATTCACTCCTCTTTTCTGAAAACCCATACTAATCTTCACCTTAGCCTCCACAAGATAATGATCAGACATCCCTCCAGTTGCACCTCTCAGCACATTAACATCCAAAAGTCTCTCTTTCGCACGCCTGTCAATTAACACGTAATCCAATAACGCTCTCTGGCCATCTCTCCTACTTACATAAGTATACTTATGTATATCTCGCTTTTTAAACCAGGTATTCCCAATCATCAGTCCTTTTTCAGCACATAAATCTACAAGCTCTTCACCATTTCCATTTACAACACTGAACACCCCATGCATACCAATTATTCCCTCAACTGCCACATTACTCACCTTTGCATTCAAATCACCCATCACTATAACCCGGTCTCGTGCATCAAAACCGCTAACACATTCATTTAGCTGCTCCCAAAACACTTGCCTCTCATGATCTTTCTTCTCATGCCCAGGTGCATATGCACCAATAATCACCCACCTCTCTCCATCTACTTTCAATTTTACCCATATTAATCGAGAATTTACTTTCTTACATTCTATCACATACTCCCACAACTCCTGTTTCAGGAGTATTGCTACTCCTTCCCTTGCTCTTGTCCTCTCACTAACCCCTGACTTCACTCCCCAGACATTTCCAAACCACTCTTCCCCTTTACCCTTGAGCTTCGTTTCACTCAGAGCCAAAACATCCAGGTTCCTTTCCTCAAACATACTACCTATCTCTCCTTTTTTCACATCTTGGTTACATCCACACACATTTAGGCACCCCACTCTGAGCCTTCGAGGAGGATGATCACTCCCCGCGTGACTCCTTCTTCTGTTTCCCATTTTAGAAAGTTAATACAAGGAGGGGAGGATTTCCGGCCCCCCGCTCCCGTCCCCTCTAGTCGCTTTCTACGACACGCGAGGAATACGTGGGAAGTATTCTTTCACCCCTATCCCCAGGGATAATATACATATATATATACATATACACACACACACACACACACACACATATGCACATACACACACACACACACACATACATATATATACATATGAAAAATGTAAGAACAATTTAGAAACAAACTTTTAGCTTGAAATGAATGAAAAAAAAATGAATGTCACATAATGGTTCAACCTCTGGCTATGGAAAAGGAAATGTACAATTTATTCACACAAACGTCAATATATATATATATATATATATATATATATATATGGTGTTGGTTTTACTGCGATGTGCGAGTCGTTAGCTGGAAAGGTACTTTTTCGTGCTTTATCTGTATACCCCCATCAGACTGGTGTGTGTGTGTGTGTGTGTGTGTGTGTGTGTGTGTGTGTGTGTGTGTGTGTGTGTGTATGTGTGTGTGTGTGTGTGTGTGTGTGTGTGTGTGTGTGTGTGTGTGTGTGTGTGGTGTGTGTGTGTGTGTATGTGTGTATGTGTGTGTGTGTGTGTGTGTGTGTGTGTGTGTGTGTGTGTGTGTGTGTGCGTGATGTTACTTGTTCTTAGACGTTCCTATTCAGTGAGACACCTCTGATACCACGACACTTCTCATGAACACGACGGTGCAACCCTTAGGCATGACGACATGACCCTCGAGCGATAAGACACGACCCTTGAGCACGACGGAAGGGTAAAACCCTTGAGTTGCCAGCTTGGCCATGTCAAGAGTTAATGCCATCGTCATGCCGAAGGGCCGCGCCATCGTGCTCAAGATGTTATACTTAAAATTACGTGGCCATTAACGACGTGTACAGACGAAGACGTCCTCGACTGCCTGGCTTCTGGCATCCCAGCAATACGGTATATATATATATATATATATATATATATATATATATATATATATATATATATATATATATATATATATCTTTTTTTTCTTCTCGTGGTCGCTGAAAATTGCGCGTAATTTGATAATTTGCAAATATGGGACGATGGGGAGAAAAACCTGCATACTGTGAGAGTTGGTGTGGGTGGGTACGTGTATACATGACATGAGAGGTGCTGTGTATGGGTGGTACATGTAACTCGGTCCTCCCAAACACCTAGGAATCCACGGTAACTCGGCCCCTCCCAAGTACCTCGAGACCCTGATGGAATAATACCTGGTGAGTTACCTCCCCCACTTGGTAACGGTACCTCGGCATCCCGCGGCGCCTCTACACTCCCCAGGAACTACGCATCTCTGCACAATCCCTCCTCTACTACATTCCCTCGAACACTGCAAACCTTACCTTACCTTATGCTACCTTGGCACAGCGTCATCCTCCACACCTACCGCTTGGTCTGCCACCCGACACCACCCTCCCTCCTTCCCGACCCTGCTACACTCCTGTGTCCCCTCCCTGCACCTCATTCACCCTGCCGGCCCTACCCCTCACGGGGATTGACCCAACACCCTCCGTCACGTCTGGAACGCTGGCCGGGGAGCATTCTGCGGGTCTGGAATCGGGACGAGACAATCCAATATTTTCCCGGGAGTAAATTAAGGGTGAGTCTTTCGCGTCTCCATTCCAGCGAGTCTGGTCTCAGCTTTTCTCAGAATCCTCCCAAGAGGGCTGAGGTGCGCAGCTCGAGCCGGGGTAATGGTTCTCGTGTCCCAGGTCGAGATGAGTGGGCATTTACGACTCAAACATCCCAGTCGGCGAGGCTGAATGGATACGATATTTGCCTTTTTAATCCTCCTCCCCCCCATGTTAAATGGTACCATCCAGTCCAACGTTCCTCTTCATGGAGGACGTCACAAACTCCGCTCCCAAAGCGGAATGAAAGCATTAACAGAATTTTGCTTTCCGACGGCGCGTAAAACAAAACAATGTTCCCCACACAAAGGCAACAGCACATATATTTACATGACAATTAGATGCATTACGCCACGCACAGAGCTTTGATCCAGGGCCCCGGCTCATCAACAAACTTCAACTGACGTACGGGGGTGGTGGGGGTCTCGTCCAATATACCACGGTCTTCAATTCGTCGTTTTTTACCGGCGAACTTTGGGACTGAAGTAATTACGACATCCTTCTCTCGCCGGAGAAATGTCCTCCCAAGATGACTATGTTACCGCTGTTCCCCTTAGATGGTTTCCGTCCACTTATCCCCTTGTACACGATGGTGCGACACCTATTCTAGCCTGGCCTTCGACCTGAGCCTTAAGGAGCAAGTCAAAGGCCAACGACAACCATACACAAATCTTGCATCCTACAAAACACTACGGATCTACCACGCCTAAAGCTGGTTTGGGGGGCTCGTTTACTCTCCCTCCCCCCACCCTCCCACGCAGCTGGTTATCAGAGGCCGGTGTACTTCCACAGCTGGTGTAGGAGTCTCGCCTGTCTCCAAAGCTGCTTTTGGAAGCTCATCCACCTCTAAACTTTGGCCTAAACTTGGTTCCCGGTGACAAACACCGCCAGTAACATTCATTGCTGACGACAGGACACTGCCTGCGCCAGGCAGTGTCCTGGCGAACCTAAAAGCACAAGAACTAACAAGCTGAATCCCAAGACGGACGCGAGACGCATCAAGAAATCTGACGAATCACTGACCTCCACCACCACCTCAGCGGGTCTGCCAGCCTCCGCGATATATCCTATTACCAGCCTTTTGAGGCAAAATAGTGAGAGACGGTCCCATTACTCGCCAATTTGCCGAAACGACCTCGACTTCCGCCAGACATGACGACTAAATCGCAGGGTCCGCTTTGGGCTTGACTGACGCCACAATCAAGATCCCTCCTGCTCAGCGTCCGCGTCTGGCCAAGAAGCAGCAGCTCGGCATGCGAGACAAGCACTGCCACGGTGGGGATGGCACTCGGGCTCCTGTGGCAGACGCCCCGCCAACTGCCACCCATCTGGTGGTGGTGGTGTTCCTGGCACTCTTAGATGGTACCTGCCACCTGTAGCGGTGTTCCCTGACCGTCCCAGGAGGTGACACTCAGTTGTGGCGGTGCCCCTGATACTCCTTTTGGAATATCAGCAAGAACATTTGATATGGTACGAGGAAAAGGCACCTGAAATCATACAGCTGAGCAAAAAAGCTGTCCATGGATAGGGCCAATGTGCATCTCTCTCTCTCTCTCTCTCTCTCTCTCTCTCTCTCTCTCTCTCTCTCTCTCTCTACATACCTATCTATCTACCTATATATCGAGATCACGTAAGAACACTTACTTAACCACACCAAGGGTTCGTCCGTCATCAAAAACACTCGCAGTGTCATACCCAACAGCCCGGACCACATCCACTTAACACACGAACCAGCCCCCCTTCCTCACCTGGGGAGGCCCCGAGCTCAGCCAATGGCTTATTTTCCTGACAGCTCTCTCTCTCTCTCTCTCTCTCTCTCTCTCTCTCTCTCTCTCTCTCTCTCTCTCTCTCTCTCTCTCTCTACCAGTAGAAGAATTACCACTGAACAGACCACAAGGTTTTATCTACATCAAAATATTCTGTCTCCCGTCCACAGTGGTGACGCACCACCAGATTCTTGCTCCTGCACGTTGGAGAGCGGCCCACTGCACTCCATCCCTTCATGCCTCCCAACATCAACCCTGGAGACGTCTGTTGAAGACCAACCAGGTACCACTCGCCTGCACCAAAAGGAACGAGAACAAGTGAACACTGCGAGAGATCTCGGATCGAGGGCAAATGCTGTGAGGTAAAAAAGGAGCAAACGCCTAAACAGAAGAAATCAGAGATACTTCATGGGGCAGATGGTCTCCGAAACCATCGTCAGGTATACGTAAGGTAAGGTAAAGGTCCCAGACCCAGCTGTGGGGGTAGAAGACCTCCTAAACCATGGTGAGGTATACATAAGGTAAGGTAAGGTCCCAGACCCAATTGTAGGGGTAGAAGACCTCCGAAACCATCGTAAAGTAAGGTAAGGTCCCAGACCCAACTATAGGGGGTAGAAGGCCTCTGTAACCATCGTAAGGTATGCCTGTCACTCAGAACTATGCCCAACCACGTACAGAACATCTACACTTCGTATGTCTCATCAACGACAAAGAAATTCGGTGTTAACAACCTCCAAGTACATGTGTAGAACACTAGTTTGCACGGCAATGTCTAGCCAGGGGTGTTCAACCCGGTCGCAGACCTGGCGACTGCTGGAGAACTCATCTTCCCGACGCGCAGTCTTGGAGGGGAAAAAAAAGGAGTAAATAAATAGTATTAACCTGTGAGCTTCTGCTCCGTCCATCATGCGATGTCTTACGTTCCTCTCGTGTATCGTAACTGCGCGAGGGAATGCGTTCGCAAACTTTCTACGCATCGGGATGAACGGGACGAAATGAGATGATGAAAAGTCTCAATTTCTAATGATAATTATAATAATAATAATAATAATGATAATAACAATAATAATAATAATAATAATAATAATAATAATAATAATAATAATATTAATACTACTAATAATAATAATGATAATAATAAAAAGAAACGTGATAATGTTCGGTGAACGACCAAAAATCGTTGCTCCAGATACGAAAATCTGGCAAGAGTAAAACAATTACGTCACTCTCCAACAGCGTGGCGATGGACGACGGAGGAGGAGGAGGAGGGGGCCAGAGAGTGAGGCTTAAATGCTGCTCCCCACCCGATACAGACAACGGGTGTCAGCCATCAACAACAGCTGACTGTATCCCGTCATCGCAGGGGGGGGGGGGACCCCCCAACTCTCAAGACAAGACGGAGGTTCCATCTACATTCTCGGGTTATACATGTCTCTCTCACAGGATGCCCCTTGCTGAAGACTGTAGTGTTATATAAATGGATGACAAGCTGTGATATGATGATGATCATACTACTACTACTACTACTACTACTACTATTACCATTATCATTACTACTACTACTACTACTACTACTACTTCTACTAATGATAATAGTAATAATAATAATCATAATAATAACAATAATGAAGATAATAATAATAATATAATAATGATAATAATAATAATAATAATAATAATAATAATAATAATAATATAATATCTATGACAATAACAACAGAAGTAATGAAAATAACAATCATGGCCAATTGTCGGAAAAAAGCACAAGAAACAACTTTCACACTCGTGTGTGTGTGTGTGTGTGTGTGTGTGTGTGTGTGTTCTGCAATAACCACAACCACTATCGATAACCTCGCGACTCGTGCGTCACAGCACTGGGCCTAAAAGAAAACAAAATCATGACACCTACGTACTCATCGGCCGGCCTGTTACCTCGGCAGTGGGCAGTACGGCACGCCGCCCCCCGGCAACACACACACACACCTCAAGAGGACCCAGCGGTCCCCACGCCACGCCGCGCCGTCGTCACGATGTGCCAAGGTCTCCAGCTACAGTCACGCGGCCCTTCCCACACGCCCCACGATGGAATGGCAGACCATGATTCCCTTCCTCCCCCTCTCTCACAAAACGAACAGGTGAACGGTGAGGAAGGATTGAGACGAGCGTCCGTTCTCAACGGTCGCGCAACAGGAGCAGTAACAGCTCTTGGCAAGAAACGCGGGGCCAGAGGAGGAGGCGTCAGTGCAGCATGAACAGGTAGACAGCAGCAGTGACGCGAGTCAGCAGACACAGCAACGCACAACAGCAGTAAAATAAACAAAAAATATTTACAGACACAACCAGAGAGAGAGAGAGAGAGAGAGAGAGAGAGAGAGAGAGAGAGAGAGAGAGAGAGAGAGAGAGAGAGAGAGAGAGAGAGAGAGAGCATATAATCAACGATTTAGTCGCGAAAAGAAAACGACTCCGTGGAGGGTACAACACACACACACACACACACACACACACACACACACACACACACACACACACATCCAAGCAACACACGCACACCAGAGGCGAAGGCTTGGGGATAGACTGGGGACAGAACAAGAGATGGGGTTACGTGTCCCAGCCAACCCCCATGGCGGTGGTGAGAGAGAGGAGTCAACCACCAGCAGGCACACAGAGCGGGAACAATGGGGTGGAATCCCGGCAACTTTCAAAACAAGAGACATAAAACCCAGCGACCATGGCGGTCGAAATCACCTTCACGTCTGCAGCGACAGCGACAACAACGACACTAACACTGTACCGCCACCCTGCTGCTCCCTCTCATCACCCCCCCAGGCAAGCGCACTGAGGCAGAACTGAGCCAGAAGCCAAATATTCTTTAATATCATAGTAAAAAACCCTTGAGCACGAGGGTTACGACCCTTGAACACGTCGGTACGACCCTTGAGCACGTCGGTACGACCCTTGAGCACGTCGGTACGACCCCTGAGCACAAGGGTTACGAACCCTTGGGTACATAACGTCCTTACCAACAGAGTTCACTCGGTCGTAACATCGTGGGAACCTTACGGGCATGTAACCCCAAAGAGCACTGCACCATCATAGACGTTAAACAACATACGAGAACAGGAAATGCAGCAACGAACTGCCTGGTTGGACCAGGTCCTGCACCAGAGGGCAGCTTGCATGACCCGCGCAGGATTGAGCTAAGAAGGTATGGGGGCCACCTCCGAAAACACCCCATTTGAGCTTTAAGTCAGACAGGACATGTACGTAGGCACAATATCTATAGGACCTAGATCTTAAAACCTTAAAGAAATATATGATCTAGATTTTAATACCTTAAAATAAAGGAATACAAGGAAGGAAAAGAAAAGGCTTAGAGTTATCATAAAGTGGGGAAACACACACACACACACACACACTAGCTAGTATCTGAGATATGTGGATAAACAGTATCTTGCAAGTGCTCCTGCTGCAGTGTGGCCTCCCCTCCACGCTAGGGCCGACCTTCCCGGATGACAATACTAACAATCTTATTGATCAGAAGCCCCACGTGCACGGCAGCTCCACTGCGGGAGTACGACCCGGCAAAAAGAGACGAAATACAGAGAGCACATGAGAAGCGACGTCTGATACGAAGTCTCAGAGACGAGACTGCTGAAGCAGCGTCTTGTTCAAAGGACAGCGTACCTCAAGTAGCACAAAACAACAGACTAGAAAATAAAGCTGAGAGGAAAAAAAGGATGGGTGGAGGAAATAAAGTAAAACATAAATATATGAGAGATGATCAGGCAGGCGAAGGTGCCAGAGCGACGCACGGAATTATATTAAGAGGAAGATGACCATCGCCAGGTCCGGCTCCTGTGACGCAGTTCGCCTTGTCGTTTTCCTGCTGGTGAGGGTAATGGTGGTGAGGGCGTGCCCCAGACACACACACACACAGATGTCGACACTGTTGTGGACTTGACCGACGGTAAACGGACGGGCGCCTCGCCATCGAAATGCAGAACGATACAGAAGGATTTGATTTTATCGTTTGAAAGATTGTTATCTTTCTCAACACACACAGGAAAGAGAGTTTCTGTGACAACAGTGTTAGTAGTGAGGGGGGACACGCACACGAAATCATTTACGATGGAGAGAGCCCGTCCAACACAGTTCTTGAATGCATCGTTTCCGAGAGACGTGTGCTGGTGGGAGAGAAAGGGAGAGAGAGAGAGAGAGAGAGGGGGAAACAGGTTGGGGAGGGAAGGGGAGGAGGGAGTGGACACGAGACATCAAACACAAACACTAATTCGCTAACTATGAGAACAAACACCGACTGGCCATCACAGCGCCAACGGCAACTCGGCTCAACAGTTCAACCCACACGTTCGCCTCTGTTCAGGGGGTTCATGATGGCTTAGAAACACGCCTCGAAGTCCTGCTTCCAGAAAAGGTACGTCCCCACACCAAGGGTAACCGCTCCCTAGCAGTGAAATGTCCCATGGCACGTGCCCAACTACGCAGGCACAAACGCTAACAGGGAAATATCCCAAACTTCTAGGACAGCCTGGACAATGCATGAGAGAGAGAGAGAGAGAGAGAGAGAGAGAGAGAGAGAGAGAGAGAGAGAGAGAGAGAGAGAGAGAGAGAGAATGTTCCACACGACCCGCCATGCACACTCTGGACCAAGAGTAAAACAGCCCTGCATGATTTATAAACCTAGTGGAGAGCGCGTGCATCAGAGCCAGGATAGTGCTACGTGCATCACACACACACACACACACACACACACACACACACACACACAGTTCTCCAGACACTACATTTTCTTCTCGTCACGACACACCCTCGCGAGGGTGGTTGCAGGGATTCTGCGAGACGAGCGGAACCATTTCTCCATTCCAGAACGTGTGGTAAGGAAAGACATCAAAAACAATACACAAGGACGGAGGTAGTACTGCACGTGTGCATTCACCTGACTGGGACGCAGGACAAATGTCACATTAAGGAATGAGGGGGGAAAAAAATATTAAGAAAACGTCCCCTCTCTCTCTCTCTCCCTCTCTCTCTCTCTCTCTCTCTCTCTCTCTCTCTCTCTCCACCCCCACCCCCCATCCCACCTAACGTGCATCTTTCAGCTGACCTGCAGTGAAAGGCGCCTTACTGACGATCATAACACTGACAAAAATGTGTCCATATCTTCTATGAGGGAGAGAAACAAGACGCGTGTCCTCAAGCAACTGCTGTGTGGATATCGCTCCATCTGGCGTTGCGCAGACTTGCGCCGTCTTCTCTCTCTCTATCTCTCTCTCTCTCTATCTCTCTCTCTCTCTCTCTCTCTCTCTCTCTCTCACACAAATTGTAATCACACCGTCTTGGGATGGAATTGGGCTCCTGAGTCGGGACGCTGGTCGACCAGGCGATTGGAGGCCGCCGCCCGCCAATCTATCTAATCAGTAATATCGGCGGTAACTTTCCCTCACCCCTTCAGCGCCGCCTGGCAGAGAGCATACAGACGACAGTGAGGGAATGCACATCACTGAACACATCTCTAAGGTCGGTGGAAAGCAGGCAACAATAAGGGCTCTGACGATGTTCCTCAAGTACGGGTGGTAGACCAAAGCACCTAGCGTGACAAGAGCAGCACCTCCACTCTGTCAATTTACGAGCTCAATCCTCAAGCTTGACGTATGCTAGTGGTAGGCGAAGGGCGCAAACAATAAGATTATAGGATGTAAACAGTAAAGTGATGGGTGTAAACAACAAAAGAAGTGGTGTAAACATTATAGAAAGGGCGTAAACACTAAATGAAGGGCGTAAACGGTAAGTGATTGGCGCAAACAGTAGAGACACACTGTTGAGCCCAATGGAGTCAAGGGGTAAACTAACATTAGCCTGACCCTGTTCACCCAGCCAGTATGACCCCGAATGCCATGTCGACCAGAAAAGATGAAAGCCTGAGGGAGGAGCAGCCCTCCATCAACCATTTCTGCGGGAGCTTTGGTGATTTCCAACAAAAAGGACTTTTGAAATTTCAGTCAATCAGAGACCATTTTAGCCTGCGGTGACCATAAAAGTTGGATCGGAGGCATGAAATGAGGACATTTGATAAAAAGGACCCCTCTCTATATAACTCTTTTTTTTTTTTTTAAAAGTTTCTGTCCAGTCGACCCAACTGGTTTCTGAGAAGATTATATAACGAAGACCTGACAGATCGGAGACAGACAGACAGACGACGAAGACTTACGCAAAGTGATGATGACAGCCGATCTCACTTGGGCTCCATCAAGAACCTACGGGATAACACAACAAACTATCATACGTACGCATGTAAATCATGTCAACTGTACCTGTAACATACAACGGCTAAACGGATGGTGAACAAGGGGTAGGGGGGCACTTGAACACGAAATGCTTCCAATGAACATTAAGTGGATGCTCAAGCAGTCATTAATGCATTCGCAACGAGGGGACAAAGACTTAATGATCTTGCCACCAAAGGAACTCTGGTTTGTAAGTTCACCCAAGACTAAGTCACAGACGCTGATACGAGCACTCATGCAAGCAGCAGGTCCCGGACTGTACACCACAGTGCTGTGGCCCACCCCGAGGCAAAGACTCAGGTGATAAGTCTGTGCAACACTCCACACGTTATCTCTCTCCCCCTCCAGCCTGGCGTCCTGTGCTCTCAAACTAAGATTTATGGTCGGTGTTAGGCTGGTATCCCTGTTCGTCTGTCATGTTTTTTTTTTTTTTTGAGCACGGCGTTAGGACTCTCGAACAGGACGGTATGAACCCTTGGCTAAGATAGTCAATTCTTTTAGCCTTGCCTTTAAAGGGGCACAGATCTAAAGCAAGGCCATCGTATCTAAGGGCTGTGCATTTGTTCTTCTCGAGCTTTTAACGTCGTGCTCAAGGGTCGTGCTGTCGTACTCAAAAGGGGATTGATGAACAAGGGCCTGAACGTTCTCCGAGTTCAGCGGACACGCCACACACACATCCCTGACGCATGCCAGTAACCCCTACCAGACGTAGAGACAGACTAACAAAGGAAACCAAACATAACACACATGACATATAATGACGATGTCCACACATGCAGACACGCGTCCACAAGAAGGATACGGCACTCCACCATCACACAAAGCGCACGGAAGCAAAGGTACAGACGACCGCATACACCATGGCTTAGGCATCTAAGCATACACATGAAGGCAAAGGAACTATGTAGACATCAAGGAACACACACGTATATACATGAAACCTGGATGTCAATGGACCAAAGGCAACACACTTGGGGCTATATTCCCACCCTGTATTCCGGCATTCTGCTGTGTTTCGACTGTCGTGGTGGTAGAATCCCTGCCATGCCGGGACCTAAGCTATCAATTCCTCCGTCGTCTCTCACAAGCGAGTGAGGGACACTTTTTTTTATAGGGTTGTTCTCTCTTCTACCCATGTCTTCGCTTGTTACCATATTTGCATGCTACACTTCGTAAGCTCAGAGCGTACCTTGTTCACATTGAGGTCTATTTCGTGCTCCCCCTGTCACATGGGAGTATGGGTTTATGCAACATCGTTACTCTGGCGATGATTTACACATTTCTGGGTGGTAGACTCTACGCGCATCGCCAGCAGCGTTTGACTTCGTTAAGCACGTCAGGTCACTTTGTAGGAGTGTTCGGTCATACATATCATCCTCAATACGATCAACTATACCTGCTACACTTGCGTGTATTCCCTCTGCATGACATCTGCATACAATACGCTTTTCGCGGTTTCATGATCTTTTCTTTTCATGTCTTCCACCATCTCACAGTATATACCTGGTAAAGTCTTCCAGGGTCGTCTGTCCCCACAACCCGGGATGGGCCTAGGCTGTTGGGTCAGGTCTCTCGCTGGACGACCAAGTTGTTGGATGCCGTAGCCCTCAGGCCCGCAAACCCCCTGAGCCTGGATGGTCTGGTTCACTTTGGTAGGCACGTATCCAGTGCACTCCTGAGCTTCTTTCCCGTGCATCCCATGTTGTTTTCTGATGTCTGCATTCTCTGTGTCTTACGTCTCCAACTTCTGGCACGTTTTCCCCCTTATCTCGTTCCCTTCCATTCTTTACTCCGCGCTTGCGTCCCCTCCCGTTCCAACACAAAGGGACATCTACCACACACACACCTTAAAAACTCCTTGCTATCAAGGTTGATGATCTCAGTTCACCACGGCTGTTAAGGCAGACATGCCCCTGCATGAGGGGACCGCATCTGTGCAGAGTCCACAACACTGAGAGATCCAACATAACAAACACAAGACATCATCCGGGGCATACCTTACACAAGACATGGTTACACCCCCACACACACAGTCAGAGGCCTTAAAACGCCACCTACCTTTCATTTCATGTATTCCGCCTGATTTACCATGGACACGAACGCCTCCTGCCTTGAATCTGTGCAGCTTACCTGAACGAGGCTGACGATCTACCTCTCCCACAGCCTTAATAGCTAGCCGACCAAGCCCCAAACTCACCTGTAACGAGACGTAAGTCATTACTCCACAAGTCTACAAGACACAAGCAAACATCTTACAGTAGATGCTGATCGTATCCCTTAACGTATACCTAACGTAGTAATCTCTGAATACAAGTGAA
Source organism: Panulirus ornatus (assembly GCF_036320965.1). Lineage (NCBI taxonomy): Eukaryota > Metazoa > Arthropoda > Malacostraca > Decapoda > Palinuridae > Panulirus > Panulirus ornatus. Next base: position 12,056,324 of record NC_092242.1, on the reverse strand, counting down.
TACTCAATGCACAACATGCATCGGTTTAGCTCACTCTGATGCAGAAACTGCGTCGCCAAAATACAGCTCAGGTAAGAGATAGACAAATTCCCTTATCTCGTACAGCCAACTTCCCAGCTGTGTAAAATGGGTTAAAGAATAACAGAATACAAGCAATATATATACATACCGTGTACAGTATATGTACCTGGTATTTACTCTTACGTGTAAACACACACACACACACACACACACACAGTATGCATAAATCTACAAAGATGAATGACAGAAGAGAATATTCAAAAGATGGGACCCCACAAGGCTACAAGTCCCTCTCCCTGTGTGTGTGTGTGTGTGTGTGTGTGTGTGTGTGTGTGTGTGTGTGTGTGTGTGAGTGTGTGTGAGTGTGTGTGTGTGTGTGTGTGTGAAGTCTGCAATGCAGGTTTTTCTGAGCCATCTGAGGCTGCCAGCCTGAGTCACAGTGGGTGGAATGCATGTCAAGCTGTCACTCTGGGGAGGTAATGCTTACGTAATGGTGGGTCAACACGAAGGGAGAGAGAGAGAGAGAGAGAGAGAGAGAGAGAGAGAGAGAGAGAGAGAGAGAGAGAGAGAGAGAGAGAGAGAGAGAGAGAGAGAGAGAGAGAGAGAGAGAGAGAGAGAGAGAGGCTTAATGAAAAGGGCGAGTGGTAGCGGCGTGGAGGGTGTTGTTTGGGGACTGACTGCACCAGCGGGTAAAAAGCGAGGCCCAGAGCAGAGGTCATGGAGGGCTAAATAGCGAAACAACGCTGGCAGCAGCAACACTGATGAAGACGCAACAGAAGACGGGGGAAAAAAAATAACATTAACGCTTATTTGAAAGAAGATGGGAAGATGGAAACAAACTCTTTTGAAAATTAGTAAACTGGAAAATATATTCTACTGATAAAGGAATCCACTTTCTTCTCACTTTAACCCCAAAGTAACAGAAGAAATATAAACATATCTACGGTTGAATCCAGGTCAGCCAAGGCTGTTGGTGGGTAAGTGGGCGTGCTTGGTCGACCAACGACCCACTCCAGTAGCCGACTAGGCTCAGCCCAGGCCGTGGTGGTGCAAACCCCCGGGTATTCACCAGGTGAATCCACTTCTTGTATGTTGTCGTTCCCTTTTTAGACCATACGGCTGACCGTCTAGTTATAGATGGTCACCGTGGTGCGGTGGTAGGGTGGGGCTGCTCTCGTGTTACGAAGGCCCGCGATCGATTCTTTTTTGCTGCGGGACCTCGTTACCCGTGCCCGTAGGTTCACGGGGCTGTATGGTGGGTTAGCCTGTGCCTACTTACATCGTCCACTTCTTTTTTTTTTTTTTTTTTTTTTGCACTATTTGAATGGAGAAAAACTGGAGGAAGTAAAGTGTTTTACATATCTGGGAGTGGATCTGGCAGCGGATGGAACCATGGAAGCGGAAGTGGATCATAGGGTGGGGGAGGGGGCGAAAATTCTGGGAGCCTTGAAGAATGTTATACGGAGTCTCCCTCGATCCAAAGGGACGAAAGCTGACGGCAAGATCAATTCGGAGTGAGTACTTAGGTGGAAGCCAACCCAGATCTGTAACACTCTGGATATCTTTCACTATGTAACCTAAGATGCCATTCAGTCATCGAGGCGCCCCACAGTCCCTTGGACCTTCTGTGCGCACTCTGTATCCTCTTTTCGCGCCACCGCCCACACAGGGTGGGTCTGGAGCGCAAAATAACAATAGCCGCTTCTCGAGGCAAGAATCTCGTCCGTGATGTGTCGACGGAATTAAACCGTTCCCGCTCAGTGCATAACCCCGGCCAGGCCCGTCACACGCCACGGGAGAAGAAGAAGAAGAAGAAGAAGAAGAAGAAGAAGAAGAAGAAGAAGAAGAAGAAGAAGACGAAGAAAATATTGGGTAAGATATAATCATGTAATTAGCGAAGCAAGAGACAAGACGGAGGAGGGTGTCCGGCTGCGCGACGGCGCTAGATGATGGGTCATCACGCGCGGCTCGGGAGACCCAGAGAGAGAGAGAGAGAGAGAGAGAGAGAGAGAGAGAGAGAGAGAGAGAGAGAGAGAGAGAGAGAGAGAGAGAGAGAGAGAGAGAGAGAGAGAGAAATAATGAGGAGTAAGCAAAGGTAGAAGAAGAATAGAACAGATTGTGGAAAAGGAGTGAGGAAAAAAAAAAAGGGTACGAGGGTGAGGACAAAAAGATGAGACACAGAGGAGGATTTACAGACGAAGAAAGAGCCTTTTTGTTCCAGCGACAGCCATTTATGCCCAACTTTTAAGGCTTGAAAAGCATTTTTCGAGCTATAATTACACCAACAAAACTGTGACGACGGTCCGAGGCTCACCCAGCCGCTGGGAAATCGATTTTCTCAATAACAACCCGAGGTTCGTCCTCTCCCTCATCGAGGCACCGGACGAAAAGAGCCTCATTCGTCCCCGACTGGCAATTCTATGGGCCACAACATCATTTAGGGAACTTCTGCCGGAGCGGGGCTGAGGGCCCCTTCTTAAAGGCGGATCACAAGACTCCTCCGCTTCATTAGTCTTCTATAGACGGCAACTTGAGGACGGGCCCAAACCCGACTCTAACTTCGGAAACATTTTCTAATGGAGACGAAACTGCCAAGCTGATCTGAACTGGTGAGGCGCCAGGAAGCGCGATGATGGATTCTTGGGGACCAGGGTCACCTCTACGCCCTCACCCTGAACCACAAACCCTCAACCTGAACCACAATCCCCTCACCCTGAACCACAAACCCTCACCCTGAACCACAAACCCTCACTCCCCCTGAACCACAAACCCTCAACCTGAACCACAATCCCCCCACCCTGAACCACAAACCCTCACCCTGAACCACAATCCCTCCCCGTGAAGCACAATCCCCTCACCCTGAACCACAAACCCTCACCCTGAACCACAAACCCTCACTCCCCCTGAACCACAAACCCTCAACCTGAACCACAATCCCCCCACCCTGAACCACAAACCCTCACCCTGAACCACAATCCCTCCCCGTGAAGCACAATCCCCTCACCCTGAACCACAATTCCTCACCCTGAACCACAAACCCTCAACCTGAACCACAATCCCCCCACCCTGAACCACAAACCCTCACCCTGAACCACAAACCCTCACCCTGAACCACAAACCCTCACTCCCCCTGAACCACAAACCCTCACCCTGAACCACAAACCCTCACCCTGAACCACAATCCCCTCACCCTGAACCACAATCCCCTCACCCTGAACCACAAACCCTCACCCTGAACCACAAACCCTCACTCCCCCTGAACCACAATCCCCTCACCCTGAACCACAAACCCTCCCCCTGAACCACAAACCCTCACCCTGAACCACAAACTCTCAACCTGAACCACAATCCCCTCACCCTGAACCACAAACCCTCACCCTGAACCACAATCCCTCCCCGTGAAGCACAATCCCCTCACCCTGAACCACAATTCCTCACCCTGAACCACAATCCCTCAACCTGAACCACAATCCCCTCACCCTGAACCACAAACCCTCAACCTGAACCACAATACCCCCACCCTGAACCACAAACCCTCAACCTGAACCACAAACCCTCAACCTGAACCACAAACCCTCACCCTGAACCACAAACCCTCACTCCCCCTGAACCACAATCCCCTCACCCTGAACCACAAACCCTCCCCCTGAACCACAAGCCCTCACCCTGAACCACAAACCCTCACCCTGAACCACAAACCCTCAACCTGAACCACAATCCCCTCACCCTGAACCACAAACCCTCACCCTGAACCACAATCCCTCCCCGTGAAGCACAATCCCCTCATCCTGAACCACAATTCCTCACCCTGAACCACAATCCCTCACCCTGTACCACAATCCTTCCCCCTGAACCACGATCCCTCCCCCTGTACCATAAGATCGTCAGCTTGACCCTACGATCTCTCCAGCCTCTAATCTCCTCCAATCTAATGATTTAACTCCCTCCCTTTCCATCTTCTCAAGGAAATCGCTGTTCCCTTTTAAACACCTTCCCTTCACCGAGGTCATTCGCTGTTTCCCCCTGTTATCTTTACATTTCCGTCTGTTTGTACTACTCTACTTCCTCCCGTTTTCATTCACACTCCTGCTCATCCTGTCGTCCATACGCGCCCCAGATCTTTTCATCAATCTCTTGGCTTATCTCAGGCCCTTGATCATCGTCCCCAGACATGATCCTCCTCCTCCTCCTCCTCTTCAGGCCCCCATCCATCCATATCCCTCTTCACGCCTCCCTGCTTCACTCATCCTTTCCCTAAACGTGCAACAGCACTTCCTCCCTCCTCCCTACCTGGTCGATGTGGTCTCACCTGCTGCTCATTCTCAATCGGTCACCCATCTCGGCGTCCTTACCAGTGAAGAGACGGTTGTACTACAGTCAGGGAGACGTGACACCACAGCCTACAGGCGCTGCCCCAAAATAACCCACAACCGGTAAATTATTCCTGGCACAGAGGACACAACGGCAATAGGTAATATCCGATATGCAGGATCCCGGACCGCATTAAAGAGAAACACTTAATATGCAGCATACAACACCACACACTGAAACATTAGATGTACAGGATATCACATTATAATGAAACATCCAAGATACATATATATATATATATATATATATATATATATATATATATATATATATATATATATATATATATATATATATATATATCAATTGACAGTTATATTTCTCTCTTGTGTCTCCCCTGATGATGTGACTATTACACGAAAGTGCACTTGGGACCTTATCGTGTTTCATTTTCCCCGTGGACTCATAGGAATATATATATATATATATATATATATATATGAAAGTCTTGCAGTGCCATCCCTGAGGACCGCACGTACACTTGCTCCGCTCTTACCTCACCTGCTGAACACCATCTGACCTCCATTACTCCTCACTCGGAGGGACGCCTCCCATTTCCCCCTCCTTCTGCCTCCCTCCTCTTCATTATTCTTCCCTGCGTCCACTTCCATCGCTGGTCTCCATCTCATCTTTCTTGAGGGCGTCCCGTCCTTCGTGTACCTGGACCAACCCTTTATTATTATTTCACTCCTCCTTAGACATCCATCTTCTCTTATGTCCTCTTTCTTCCCTACGTTACCCCACTCCCTGAGTTCGCGTCTCCTTACGTCACCCAGGCTGCAACCGTCCCCCTGGCTAGTCACCCGTCACCCGCAGCAGCTGTCCTCCCGGCTGATGGCTTCTCTTACCACCCTAATGTTCCTCTCTCCATCTTCTCTGATTCTCCTCGGTTCCTTTCCTGTTCCTCTCTCTCTCTCTCTCTCTCTCTCTCTCTCTCTCTCTCTCTCTCTCTCTCTCTCCACTCCTATGCCTCTTCCCTGCATCATCTATTAGTCTCGTTGTGACTGTTCCTTCGTACGCCTGTTCGTTCTATCTTACTTCATCAATGGCACGTCTCTTTTATTTTCTTTGGCTCATCACCCTGCTTTTTTCGATGTTCCTCACCCGCGATAAATCACGTCCCACTCCTGAATCTTTGGTCGCCGTCTGATTCTTCCCCCATCCCCACCTCCACCAGCAAATGAAGAGCACGTCTCGTCCTCCTCCTCCTCCTCCTCCTTCTGCACCACCTCCTCCTGCCGATGATACCCCCTCCCACCCTTGTACTTCCTCCTCCTCCTCACACACCACCTCGGGAGTCGAGCAGGGTCACGTCCCAACCCTTCACAGTAAGAGGACGTCTCCTTCTCAGCCGTATCATAAACACTTCGTTACTGCTCTCTCTCTCTCTCTCTCTCTCTCTCTCTCTCTCTCTCTCTCTCTCTCTCTCTCTCTCTCTCTCCCAAGGTTGCTTGCTGTCATTTTTTTCCCTTCTGCCTCACTACCCACACGTGGGATGCTGGCACACTCCACAAAAACACACACACAGTCAATCCAACGTTCGTCGTAACTCCAGGCTTTCCTGTGGAGAGCGCAACGCGCTAACCATACCTATTGGAAAATACCTAGTCGTAAGTCTCTCTCTCTCTCTCTCTCTCTCTCTCTCTCTCTCTCTCTCTCTCTCTCTCTCTCTCTCTCCAGCCCTAAGCCACGAGCTCATTTGTCGACCAGTCCCCAGGGAAGGATGAACACCAGGGTTCGGTGAGGGCCGACTGCTGTGCCTAGGATTCGAACCCGTGCGGGCCCGACCACAAAGTCCAGGCAGTTTATTCCGCCATCACTGAAGACGCAATACCCACTAATGGGAAGAAAACGTTCTACAATATCGTATTCTACCACTGGTCACCACCACCACCAACACCGCAAAAGCAGAGGATCATTCTTCCCTTGCGAACAAGTCGGGTTCGACTCGGAAATACGTGTCCACTTCAGGCACGAGACTGACTCCTAAGGGAACCATATCTTCAGGAGAGAATAATTTCGTCATGTGACCCATAACTTCTGCTCCTACCTCCGAAAAGTAATTATACAGAACTTCATTTATATGTGACACTTGGCAGATGCTTCTGATAGTATTGTACTGGGGTACCTAGTGACAGCACAAGGATCCCGTCCCTCCATCAAGGTATAAAGTATTGGAATTGAATGGGGCGATACATAGTCTGCTTCGTACCACATCACTCGGCCATCAAGCACGGTGCACACAATATCTCGCGATTCATAAAGACAGACAGACGGAAGGACAAGGGCAGGCCAACATGTCCGTCTCCTCTGCAACAGAAGCCACGAAAATTCAATCCACACATTGCTAGGTACATACGCGTCCACTGACAACAGTACTTGGGTTACGTATATATGTAATATTTTCATCACACGGACGTCTTAGTGAGACATCCCCAAAAGGTAGGACACACACACACACACACACACACACACACATATATATATATATATATATATATATATATATATATATATATATATATATATATATATATATATATTATCTATTTATTTTGCTTTGTCGCTGTCTCCCGCGTTTGCGAGGTAGCGCAAGGAAACAGACCGCAGTGACTACTCACCGTACCTATGAATTCCGTGCCAAAGCATGGAGAGAGAGCAGGAGGAACCAACGCCACCTCCTTGTACGTACGTGTGGGAGGTAAACAATTTACAACTATTTACAGATGGGTCGACCTGCGGCGGAAGCGTACACGCATGTTACCCTGGCCGCGAGGGCTCTCCCTGCCCTATAGCTACAAACGCTCGTCTGAAGTCCGTCGTACAAGCGATCCTGTTGTCCCCCAGATAAATATCCTAAGATCAGCCAATGGAACCTGGCAGGTCTCAAGAGTCAATAACCACACGACACCAAACCCTCAACACAGAAGTGACAAAATGAAGATACGTAGGGTATACCTAATTATTTTTTCCCCCTTTTTTTTCCGCCCTACGGAAAAGAATTAAATTCCCAATCTTCTGTGCCGCGCCATCTGCAGAGAGCGTCACAACAAGGTGGGCGATCTGTTGACGTCAGACCCCACCACAATACGGTCGGGTACGTTAAACTCTTTATTTATCTTTTCATCTCCTCGTCCTCACTCCTTCACCTTCTTCCCCTCGCCCTTGTCCTGTCCCGAGCCTTTTTATCGCCTTCCCTCACCCGCCCTCCCACTTGACCCCTTCTTTATGACCCTTGAGTGCCACGACCACAGTCATCGTTCTCAAGATAACGGTCAACTCGCCCGCACTCTGAGAGGTCAAAGACGTTGTACTCAAAAGGGTTACGGTCGTTGCACTCGAGCGGTTGCAATCGTCGTCGGCAAAAGGGGGGTTTCAGTCGTCGTACTCCAGGGGTTTCAGTCGCTGTATTAAAGGATTCCAGTCGTCACGTTCGAGAGGTTTCAGTTATCGAACTCCGGGGGTTTCAGTCATCGTACTGCAGGGGTTTCAGTTATCGAATTCCGATACTTTCAGTCATCGTACTCCGGGGGTTTCAGCTATCGTACTCCGGAGGTTTCAGTCGTCGTACTATGGGGGTTTCAGTCATCTTACTCCGGGGGTTTCATTATCGTATTCCGGAGGTTTCAGTCATCGTACTCCGAGGGGTTTCAGTCATCGTACTCCGAGGGTTTCAGTCGTCGTACTCCGGGGGTTTCAGTCATCATACTCCGGGGGTTTCAGTCATCGTACTCCGAGGGGTTTCAGTCGTCGTACTCAAGAAGTTCCAAGCGTCGTACGTATATCAGGGGGTTAATAATTCCTAACCTCAGGGCAGACTGACGCAGGTTGAGGCTGGCCCGTCTCCACCAGCACGGCACCTGTTGCTCGCTCTCCCGCCTCGTAAAGCTGACTACTCGTGGGCAGCCCCCCGCCCGCCCGCCCGTTAAGCGCCCACTGCGCTCAGCAGCAGGGACTCCGCCTCGAAACGTCCCCGGAAATTCATCTTTTCGAAGGCCCGAGAGGCCGTGGACGCGCGTCCTTTGATGATTCTCCTTCAGTTGCAAATAAAAGAATTTTCACACCTCTCTCTCTCTCTCTCTCTCTCTCTCTCTCTCTCTCTCTCTCTCTCTCTCTCTCTCTCTCTGACGTTTTCCGACAGACTACCTTAATGAGAGACAGGGGGGAGAGAGAGAGAGAGAGAGAGAGAGAGAGAGAGAGAGAGAGAGAGAGAGAGAGAGAGAGAGAGAGAGAGAGAGCGAGAGAGAGAGAGAGAGAGAGAGAGAGAGAGAGAGAGAGAGAGAGAGAGAGAGAGAGAGAGAGAGAGAATATCTTCCAAAGGTCGTACATGAACTATGCCTGTAAAAGGAAAAAGAGTATCAAGAAGCATTCCAGTATTCCAATCAAGGCTGTCACAATCGAATTTCTCAATGAACAAAGGCTCCCTCCTGCGGGACCTTCACTAAAACACAGGTAAACCACCACACCGTCAGGTATGCAGTGTGGCGGCCGCTACAGACACGCTCGCCACGCCAAATATGCCACGACCCTCGTACAACATAACCATAACCCAGGAGGGGAGGCCTAGCCTTGCTAGATTCTACCCGCGACTCGTTTTCCATGCGTGTTTGTATCTCCGCAGACGGCACACAACAGCTGCGTGTGTGAGAATCTCCTTCGTTTTCATTTCCACGGGGAAGAGCACGATTCCGCGTGCCTATAAGCATGACTGAAAAACCCATAAGCATAACTGATAAACCCAAAAGCATCACTGATAAACCCAAAAGCATCACTGATAAACCCAAAACAGGATGTTATAGAGCACCAAATTCTCCAATTTCACTTCCGCTCTTAACATTCACTCGCTCTCACCTACGAGAGCAGAATGCCCTCCCCGCCCAAGAACTTTACCGATATATCGCGAACATACCTGGTCCCACCCACACTCCTCCTCTCTCACAAAGAAATCAAAATCCTTCTCCTCACTTCAGTCACTCCCTCTGTATGCACTCTTCGTAAAAGCTTCACCTGTACACCTACCTGTTCTTCCGTGCCCATCTCTCCTGTTCCTCACCCCGGCCCTCCTCACTTCAGATCACCTGGTTCTGAGACCTGGCCTGACTTCCCTCACACTCTTCATCTGCCTCTACACCCACTCATGCGTCTATACTCCTACAACACCTATTCATCTGGCTCTACAATCAAACCTGCTCCTACAACAGCTAATTATCTAGCCTTACAACCGTACTCTGCTATCAAAACACCCGTTCATCTAGGCCCTCCTCCAGCGTCACCTGTTTGACTAGCCCTACAACCACAACTGCTCCTGCAACACCTGTTCTTCTAGCCCTACAACCACACCTGCACCTACAACAGCTCTGCATCTGGCTCCATTACTGGACTTCACATTCCTCACAGCTGTTCCCTCGGCCCCATATCCTCTCCTCTCCCTTACTCTCCTTCACGCTCGTCCCCCTCCCTGGCATAACATCCCCAGGCGTTGTGGGATTCTGAGGGTAAGTGTGGCAACAGCAGCCAACCACAGTTATGGGATCCCTACCCGAGGCCTCCCCTATCTCAGGTTCTCTCTCTCTCTCTCATGGACCCTTCCACGCTCCTTGTCCGCGAACTGAACTTATTACCTTCGTCAAGTTATCTCACTTCCCTACCCTTTCTTCCTCCTCCTCCTTCTCCTCTAGTTACTCTCTCCTTCAATAAGCGACATCTTTTCTCCTCTCTCCATCAAACTTTATTATTAATACACGTGCTCCCCTTACATCTTCAGCCACCCTACTTTCTTCCTCCTCCTCCTTCTCCTCTAGTTACTTTCTCCTTCAATAAGCGACATCCTTTCCTCCTCTCTCCATCAAACTTTATTAATACACGTGCTCCCCTTTACATCTTCAGCCACCCTACTTTCTACTTAAATCATCCAGGAATCTTTATGAAATCACTTCTCATGGATTCTCCTCTTCAGTAAACATCCCCCCCACGCTCCCTCCGTCTTCCTCGTGGGTAACGCGAATAAGTGATGTGATTGTTGACCTGGTATCTGTAAGTCCCTGGTCATATCCAGCGCCAAAGGGCACTGACAGACTTTTGCCTGAAGAGCAGCAAATTTGCTGTGCACCCAAGCTGTGGAAGGTGGAGCAGATGAGGATACAGGGTGCGCAAGAGGTCTAAACAGACAGGTCCTCCGAGTTCGAGTTACAGTTACGTTACGTAATAATCAAGTCGTTTACAAGGACTGGGCAACAGTGAATACGTTACCTTACAAGTTACAAGGCAAGTGAACTGTTTACGAGGGCTGAGAAATTATGACTGCAATGCGTAATACGGTATTCAACAAGTGGACAATTTCCATGAAAATGTTTGAATAGCTTTCAAGTACCCGACGCAGAAAACTATCATTGATGCAATGCTTTCACATATCCAGCAAAATATTCCTTTGGTTATCATCCCTGAACCCACAACTTCCACAACAGTAGAGTGCATCATCTTTCAAAGAGTAAGAGTATTCGGTGAATGACCCCCGAAGATTTCACCAGGTATTCACCAGGTATGGCAAAGATTATTATCGGTCTGTTCACTGTCAACAAGAAGGGGAGACTCTCATGAGCATCGAACCCCAAACTTGAGTCGCGAAGCAATATTATGGAGTCAAAATGATCCTGTTCTCGGAACCATATATATATATATATATATATATATATATATATATATATATATATATATATATATATATATATATATGTTTGGTCCTCACGTGATATTATGATGGCATATGGATCTCCTTGAGCTGACTTCACCTCGTAATGACTCCAAAAAGGTTACCAGATAAGAGAAAGAGAAGAGCGAGAGCCTTATCCTAGTTGCAGCCAAGCGTTAGCTAGAAATTGACAAAAAAAGATTAAAGCGATAGAGAATGACGGAGAACTGAGCAAAAAATAAATAAATAAATATATAAATAAATAAATAAATAAATAAATAATACAAGAGATTGGGAGGAGACTTTATGGCCGTGCGACCATTTTTTGTTATCTTCAGCGGAATTACAGAAAACCAACAAAGGATATACTAAAGTTATGAGGGGCTCCAGAGATACGAATGAGAGGATGCTGGGCTTTAGAGAGGCCTTAAGCTCAGCTTGGCTGCATCCACTCCACTTGGAAAACCCTGTACAATCTGCGTTTATTGCCGGGTAGATGTACACGTCCACCGAACAAGATAAGGTGGGGAGGATTTCAAGGCCGAGGTGAAGGCAAATATTACGTAAGTCGTCAAGGGGGTAGGTGTTACCGGACTTCGCCTGCATGAGGTGACACCGCTAGTGCAGAGTCACCCACGGCGAGGCTGCATTGTCGTCACTGAACGGAAAAGGATACAATCTCGTAAGGGTCCTGATCCCGAAAGAAGCTCATCATTTCCCTGCTACTGACTGTAGTGCAGCCCGTAGCTTAAGGAGCCTTGCTTTATGTAATAATAATAATAATAATAATAATAATAATAATAATAATAATAATAATTTTTTTTTCAAACTATTCGCCATTTCCCGCGTTAGCGAGGTAGCGTTAAGAACAGAGAACTGGGCCACTGAGGGAATATCCTCACCTGGCCCCCTTCTCTGTTCCTTCTTTTGAAAAAAAAAAAAAAAAAAAAAAAAAAAAAATACTTCCCACGTATTCCCTGCGTGTCGTAGAAGGCGACTAAAAGGGGAGGGAGCGGGGGGGCTGGAAATCCTCCCCTCTAGTTTTTTTTTTTTTTTTTTTTTCCAAAAGAAGGAACAGAGGGGGCCAGGTGAGGATATTCCAAAAAAGGCCCAGTCCTCTGTTCTTAACGCTACCTCGCCAACGCGGGAAATGGCAAATAGTTTAAAAGAATAATAATAATAAATAATAATATTAATAATAATAGTAAAAATAACAGTCAATAATTTAAGCATGAGTGCACAGGGTTATCTGTTGACGAGAGGAAGTCGTTGATAACAAGCAAGGTGTGTGTGTGTGTGTGTGTGTGTGTGTGTGTGTGTGTGTGTGTGTGTGTGTGTGTGGGACAAAAGAAGAACCCTGGCGATGATGGGAGGAAGGAGGAAGAGCTTCATCCATCACCGATTACAAGACAACAGAGTGAGGAAGGAAAGCTAAAGGAGAAGAGGAACCAAGGCGACCACCCCAAGTGCCATACGCTGTCAAGACCTCTCGATATCATCAATTGCATGGCTTTGTCAACAGGCGCCTGAGGGCTGTCGGTGCTCCCAGGCGTCGAGACGCTTACGCTTCCAGTAACTCGTACGCCCGCCCATGCCATCATACGCACCCCCCCTCCCCCCACCTTATCAGCCAACATGCCTATAAAAGCACCCTCCTCCAGGCCTATCTTGGTGCTCACACCCACGATCCCTACAGCCCTCTAACCACCAAGATAACAGTGTCCACCACTCGTGACCCGGATATCATCCGCTGCCCTTCCCAGCCCAACCCCAGCCCTCGGCCCCCACTCTTCCCTCGACCACACCTCATTATTCCCCTCACCACACAAACCACAGCACCATTTCCTCTCCTTTCCCGTCCCTCACACCAGACTCCGACCTTCACCGGGACTCCTTGCCATCTACCCTCACCTTAAACAACACCAGCATAATCCCCTGACAGGGTGCTGTTCGTGACCCATCCCCTCACACTCGCTGTCCTCCACAGCTACACGCCTTTCCCTCTCCACGACACAGATCTCCCTCTAACACACACATCTCATCCAACCACACAGTCTTCCTCTCGCTTCCCCACCATATCTCGCCCTCTCTCCATCACACATCATTCCCTTCCCATAACGCACCACTGCCTCTCCCCATTCCACATCACTCCTACACTGTATATTCTACTCTCCCCAACCCACTCCTCCTCCCCTTTCACACACACACACACACACACACACATACACACACACACACACACACACACACACACACATACACACACACACACACACACACACACACACACACACACACACACACACAACTCTCCCCTTAATAACACATCCCACCCTCTCCACTGCACACATTCCCATCACACCCTTGACCCGGTCCCCGGCACATACCTCTCCCACCATTAGCACAAACCCCCCATCCTCCTTCTATCACCCATCTTCCCCTCCCTCGTCACCACACATCCGAGCCTTCCTCACCCGCGACACTCCCACCTCACCACACCCGCCCCTCTATCGGGTACAGGTCAGGAATTTCAGATTACATGGGGTGTTGGGTTGCCCCTTCAAGGGTGTGTGGCACCGACGACAGGGAAAGACCACAGGAAGACGAGGGGTTAGCGAAAGGCGAGAAGGAAAAGACACAAAGAGAACAGAAGCCGAGAGGATTGGATAAGAGAGAGAGAGAGAGGGACTCTGTACGGGAAAAAAAAGAAAGAAAGACTTAAGAAAAAGTAATGAGAGTAGACAGAAAACGAGCGAACACCATGATAAAAGAGGGAGTGGCACTCTAATGATACGAGTGGAACAGTCAGTGACGAAAAGGGGGTGAGGGAGAAGTGTGTTGGGGGAAAATGGTGAAAGGAACGCATGGAGAACAGTGTCACCTGAACCGTAATAACAACCCGACGACAAAAACCTCGAGTCTTTAGGGCCAAGTTCACTCACAGGCAACTTAATAAGGTAACTTTAAGCTCGCTGGTTAACTCCAGTAATGCAGGACTGCTCAGCCAACCAAATTCTGGTACAACTTCAAATATTTCTGCCGGTGTTGTCATGCTAACTAGGGAAATATTGGTATACACGGCATCACGAACCTTGTTTCCCACCACAGCCCAATGTGGGACCTTTCCTTATCTTAGATATACCTCTTGATGGTTTACGAGGTCTGCCAACCCCACAGCCTAATATGGGGGCCTTACCTTACCTTACCTTATATATACCTTAGGACCAAAACCGTTATGCTGCTCCTCTCTTCACTTAAGCTGTGGGAGGCCGCGAGACCCATAGTAGGCCTACGTGACCACCACATCCTGGCTGGTGTTACAAATGGCTGCATGCGGTACACAGAACATCTCTGGACCCCGGATGTTTACACTGTCCTCTTCTTGTGCTTACCATACATTTTCTGGCGTCAGTGACAGCATTTTACAGCGTCCTCCACGTCTCTCGTGTCAACTGAGAGCTATTTGTCAGTAAGGTGAGAACCAAGCCTATCGGAAAATTTTCCCCTCTCCCGTCTGCCTGCGCTCGATGTAGTAAAATCCCGGTTACTTCAGTCGTTCCCTGTGGTTCAGATCCCTCACCGGATGAATGCGGGCCGCGGAAGATCTTTGCACACTGTCTAACCCTGCAGTTTCGCCCTCCATGAAAAGCTAATGATACCGCACAGCAGTACTATATTATATATTCGGGAGAGCTGAAATACTCGTGAGGAGCGGCGTTATGACTAGTTCTATCTCTCGTCTTGGAGATCCGTAGAATCCAACCTCTCATCTTTCAAGAGGTGGGAACAGTGGGTTTGCTCTATCCACTGAAGGTCAGGTCCACAAACATTATCAGTCCAAGGTCTCATAAACAGCTCTTACGAGATATGATGGTGCCTGTACGTCCAGCATTCTGCTATATCATCATTTCTTAAACTTCCTCATAACGCTTTAGTTGAAGCTCGTCTCCATCTATTAGGAAGTTAGCATCAGTGGCCAACGGGGAGATTTCACATACGCCCATAATTTCTCAACGCCTTCTACAGATGAAACCACCATACTTATTCTGTCATCATCTGCATGGGATGGTATGAGAGTGTGGTTTATGTCGGCGCTCATGTCAGATACGAGAATGAGAAACAGGAGAGGTGCAAGTGTAGTTCCTTGGGGGACTAAACTTCTTACTCTGAAGGTATGAGTGACTGTCTTATTTACAACAACGTTAATCGTGTAGTTTTACATCGATCCCCCCATGTTTCTAGACGTTGTCATTATGCGTATTCCGTGCGCGTTAAAACCGTGGTCACATTTGGCGTGGCTTTTGCAATATGTCGAGATATCGAATCAACGTTCAATTTGTTTTCCAGCGCCTCTACGATTCTACCACTGGGGGCGAAAGCCTAGTGGAGGCATATCTTCCGGCCCAGAAACCACATCGCCTTTCTTTCCCCAGCAGGAGGCGTCAGGCGGAGGCGTCACACCGGTCAGAGTACTCCTGGGGCTGGTCTCCACTTACAAGACAGCCAGCCAGCCGCATGCCTTGGAGCCAGCCAGGCCTTAGTGGCTGGGATACCTGCGTAGAGCTCACGAGAGCAGTAGCCAAAATATTACCTGCAGAAGAGAGAGAGAGAGAGAGAGAGAGAGAGAGAGAGAGAGAGAGAGAGAGAGAGAGAGAGAGAGAGAGAGAGAGAGAGTGTGTAGCAACATCACGGCGGACGGAAAGACAATGGTTGAAGGTGATCAGTACATCTCTTGTTAATACGTTGGATGGCCGCTGAATCCAGTATCGAAATTCTCAGTCCTGCGTAATGCCAGTGCTACTGGTCAGTGTTTGCTTTGGAAACAAATATCATTTTCGCCTCTATGGACGGAGGTTACGAGAGAGAGTCAGTGTGAAAGTTTCCCGGATTATGCCAAAGTCCAGCCTCACTTTCCAGAGGGCGTTTAATGCTCGCGCTAATGGTGTGAATTTCATTTTCCAAAACAGAAAGTATTGCCCCCATGCTATGGCCGTTGTATTGCCTGTTTACAGCGACGATCATTCGGGTGAAATATATGCTTACGTTTACCCATTCGTGCATGCTTAATCACCAATAACCACGTAACGACCTCCCATAGCCATAGCCGCAACACTAACACTGTAACAGGCAGTCCCGTCCTCTTTATTCATTCCTTCAACTTTTATATGAAAAATGAAGAATCCTAATTAATCTTTTCAAAATCCAAGAGACTGTCATTTAACGTATCGTCACAATGCTGTCCAGATATGAACAGTTCTGTTGTGGCAATACGTTTTCCATGGTCATTATAACATGAACAGTTCTGTTGTGGCAGTACGTTTTCCATGGTCATTATAACATGAACAGTTCTGTTGTGGCAGTACGTTTTCCATGGTCATTAAAACATGAACAGTTCTGTTGTGGCAGTACGTTTTCCATGGTCATTAAAACATGAACAGTTCTGTTGTGGCAGTACGTTTTCCATGGTCATTAAAACATGAACAGTTCTGTTGTGGCAGTACGTTTTCCACCATCATTAAAACATCAAAAAGTTTTTTTTCTCATGCTAATGAGCCGAAAAACTGAACACGGTCAGTTTGTCGCCTTTACCCATTTGTAGCTGTTGTCTGCCTGATCCAAATCGTAGGCCAGGGAACACAGGCAGCAGAGTATGTGTGAGGGAAAGTAAGGTCAAATAGGACCAGAACGAAAGCAAGCTGGCACAAGTCGAGTACGAGTGTCTAAGAGTATGTGGGTATGAGTGTCTAGGAGTCTATGTAGGTGGAATGGAGGTATCTTTAGAAAAAAAAAAAAATGGGATACCTCAATGCATACCTTACGTCGTTTTCGACGATTTTCTACCCCCTACAGTCCGGGATGAGTGTCAGCTGCTGAGCTTGGGGTCGTTTGGTAGACGAAGCTGTTGGAAGCCGCGGCCCGCAGGCCCACGTAGCCACTGCAGTCAGTCTGGTCTGGCACACTTCGTATATACTTATCCAAAGCCTTCTTAAAAAAGGTTTCCACCATGCTTCCCACAGTCTTTATGATGCCTGCAGGCAAAGTGTTGTACCGTCATGTTCGAGATGTTTTCTCCCGCTCTGATTTTCGCACCTTTTGATTTCATTGTGGTAATATTCTAAACGGAGTCTTCAGTGCAAAGTGGTGCAACCTGGAAACCGTCTTTAAGCCTATATTAGGGACCGTGCCTTCCAGGATTTTCCGAAGCGTTCCCAAGAGTACAGCTTCAGCGATTTCAGCCGTTCCCAGTCGTTAGTAGTCTAGGGACGACGGCGGTCAAAACAGAAGAAGAGTAAGTTTCAAGGACTATAAGGAGGTTGAGTTGGAGGAAATGGTTGCAAGAGTGGAGATGACCGCAGGAATGAGACGGCAAAGTGGGGGTGACTAGAAGCAAAAAGAATGTAAAACAAGTGTGAGATAATGAGGGGTACACAGTCTAAGACCAGAAGCAAAGATTTAGAACAGCGTGAACTTAGAACGTGGGTTGCTACAGTGGACAAGCCTGGGAACATGAACTGGTAGATGAGAAAGGTCGAGGAAAACCAGCAGATATACTGGGGAAGATCAGGAACATAAGCAGGTACAATGAGCTTCGTCGGAAACACCGAGCCTGTTGACAGAAGAAAGTCGGGAACATGATCAAGTTACTGTACAAATATTACGTTTAAGACGCGACCAAACTAACCATTAGCCTGTAACATCAAGCGATGCGAACACGCCACGCCTTGGCCATGCATCAGAATAACGTAGGGAACGCGCATCTCCGGCGAATCCTGACACCATCGGCCACGACGCCGTCAGGAGAGAGATGGTGGCGGGCTGCCTACTTCCCTCACCACGATCAAACGACGGGCCACCTTTCATCACCATTCAGGGCACCAACGCCCAGCGCCCACCAACCCATCTGCCAATGGTTCGTCGATACCAGATACAGACAACAACACCACGAACGACGTCTCATCCTATAGAATATAACCTCTTCTGGACTTCTAAAGGCATAAGACGGCACAGTCTGGACTACAAGGGCCTGGTTCTCAGGACTAAAGACCACAGCTGGAACGGACTCGAGGCAAAGGGTTGGACGACATTCATAAACAGAGGGGAGTGAGGCGAGCCCTAACTGCCCTACTAACCTTTGGGGAACATCCTAGCCCAGGTAGAGGTTTAATCCCCGTTTATAGACCCATGCGGAGTTCTGAGGACCTACTGCAGTGTATTGGGCTGGGTGGCCGGATACGACAACAGACACACGACAGAGATGGGGCCCCACGAGCATAAACCTCGTTCCCTGGACGGTGCATAGGACAATTTCAAATGTGTAATTACATGAAACACACAAATCATCATCCTTCAACTTTCATAAACATTCTTCAATTTCATCTGAAAGGCTTTGTCTCGGTGTACAAAGACGGATGAAGATGGAACAATGAGTACAACACATAGCGAGGGGTACATGGAGGCAAGCACAAGGAGCGTACAGCGGGTACAATAACTGCTAATGGGTAAGTGGGGGGTAGGAGGAGGCAAATGCCAGGCAGAAAGCGCACCGCTGGTACAAGAAATAGGTGGGAGTAGGCAAGAGGCAGGCAAGGAGCGTACAATCAGTACAACAGCAGTGTGGTGGCTAGAGGAACACCATAAAGTGTACAGTGGGTACAGTACATCGACACAGAGTTCTTCTTTGTTAATTCCCAAGTGCGTGCGACTTATCAGGCACTTTCCCTCACGCGTGCACTTAGCACCCAGCCTCGCCACCGTAACCCAATGACGTGTGCCACTCACTCAGGTCGTTGCTCTCGCTGCTGCCGCCTCCGCCGCCGCTGCTGCTGGCCGCCCTCCACATACCTGCTCCACCAATTAATTAGTCCTTATGTCCTCCTATATCATCCACTTAAGAGCTTCCAGCGCTGAGCCGTGCGCCTCCAGGTATGCCAGTAATTTTAATCACAGCTGCTGTAATGGCTGACGAGGGGGAGGGAGGCCGTCAGGACATCCGCCCACACCACCTCCTGACGCTAGTGATGGTCATGAACCACCTTTCGTAGGGCAGAGTCCAGTGCATGACCCATATTTTGCTGGGGAGAAAGACAGTCCGTACGTTAGGTGCATGACTTAACTACTGCTGCTGCTAGGTTCACCGGTGACCTGCATGATTAACCAAGTGCTAAGGAGAGGCTACAGAAGAAGCGGAGGACCTCTAATCACCTTGTGACAACCAGGACGAAACAAAAAGGCGAACGCATGACCTGCTGCCAGGGGAAAGGCAGGCGAACGGTAAGGTGCCTGACCTCTGACAATTCAACGTATTACTGAAGAGGGACGTAAAAAAACTATATGACCTTTGCACATACCTGTAACTAGAAAGAGAGAGAGAGAGACTAGAAGTGGGGTACATGACCCTTTAAACACCTACCTGCGGAAATTCGACTGTCAAGACCTGTCATCCATCGGTCTTTGATCATAAGCGACGAGACACGCATAGCACAAACCTAGTTTTCGAAAGAAGCGGACTGAAGATGAGCCAGGACTTGTCTCCTAGAAGGGAGACCAAACTGACAAAGCGCAAAGCTAAATGTAGTGAAGTTCAGGTATAACATAATACGTGACACTAGAGCACGTACTGTTTCGTGCAGTCAGTCCTTACATCTCTTGCTTCTATAAATTTGTTCCCTAGGGAAACATCATTTCCATAATAATGTCGACTTAAAGTGACCCTTTTTTTTCACTAGAAGACGAATGAGAAAGGTGAACGAAGTACCTTCCCTCATGACTGTGGGACTTACTGACCTTAAGAACGTATACATTCCAGCTTATCACAAGAGGAATGGCGACTGCGCACGCAACTACACTGTGATGCAGTGAGGTTGGTGACGAAATCGTATATCCTGAAGCCGCAGAGTTTTACCGTCATGATCATCAGCGTGTCCTCAAATTGTTGAATTAAAAATACGTGTGTAGCTGCATTAGGAAATAAATAAAAAAGTTACATTTGGCCTTACAGGTTACAAAATCAGACGCTGAACCCGATGTCACGGTAGAAAAAAGATGTCTCAAAGCACACGTCTGTCAAGTTCAAGTGGGCAAGAGGAGACAAACGGGAGGTAAAAGAATTCAAGACCGAAATATCAGACACCAGGTCTCCCTCCTCCACCTTATGCGGGAGACACGCACGACTTTACAAGCGAGAAGTCGTCAAGATTCAAGGCGAATCGTACGTCTCAAACCTTACTTATTATCTCGGAAGAGACCACAACACGCCACGTCCTGAGGTCGTCGTGTTGTATATGTGGACGACCACCAGAGAGAGAGAGAGAGAGAGAGAGAGAGAGAGAGAGAGAGAGAGAGAGAGAGAGAGAGAGAGAGAGAGAGAGAGAGAGAGAGAGAGAGAGAGAGAGAGAGAGAGGGTGGTGTGTGTTCCTGGGGTTCACGTACTCTTAACTCCCAGTGCCTGCCTGTGACGCCTCAACCCTCGTGTGTACCCAGACGTCAGCCTCCGTCTGTGAGGGCAAGCAGGCGGAGGAGGTGGAGAGAGAAAGAGTGAGTGGGAGATTCTGCTCCTCCCGACCGACTCTCCTGCATCAAAGCCTGTGGTACGAGTGGCCCCACTTGAAAAAGTTGCTTCTGCATTCCCGGCACTCCTGTATTCATGATTCAAGGGCTAATTATAAAAGTCGTCCGCCGGTAAACATGACTGGGACAGAATGCGGCGGGAACACGCACCGCACCGCCACTGCGGCAGGCGATCACCACCGACAACATAGCCAGACCAGAGGTTTTGATACCCTGGAAGCTGAGCTACAACTGCCTTCAACACTCTATGTCCTGTGTGAGACAGTCGTACCGTGGGTCTAGCCAGGGCGTCCAACGATCGCTGGAAGGTAGACGAACGCTTGGAAGACGAGCCAGAGACGCTACGTATGCGGAACTGTCAAGCCAATGGCAGAGCAACATTTCGTCCCAGCCATCTATACAAAGTTCACAAGTACGAGTTTCTTCTTCAGAAGAAAAAAAAGAGAATACACTGATTCCCCGTTCACTTAATACTACAAAAAAAACAAGAACAAACAACGGAAGTAAATAAACAAGAGCCCAGGTGAGGCAGAGTTTTCCCCAGTTGCTTCTCCCAACGTATAAAAATCCGGAGTTAAGTAAATAAAGTTCCTCCGGCGAATTCCAGTGGGAGGTTCTGAGACGCTTTCCTATTCCAGACGAAGCTCTGGAAGTTGCTGCGGGGGTAAACAACTCCCGGGCCACCTTCTGCGGCTACACGTATGTACGGAGCTGCCGAGGGCCCCTTGGTAACAAACGCCCCTCACCCCCCCCCCCCCCCCCCCAAAAGCTCGAAGTCAAGCGAGACTACCGTCACCCAAACGACCAATTACGTATCAGGAACAACACTCATAGGTAAACCACAATTACGAAGGACTAACATCCAACTGACTGACAATTAATCATTAAAATCCTGGGTACAATCACTCCCACACACACACACACACACACACACACACACACACGTGTGTATGGATGAAGTGTTTCATGCAGTAACTCACATCACAGGTAGAGCATCCACTCGACAAACACCGCACCGGACAATACTCCTGCTAGTGAATCTAATTAAGCAGGGAAGAAGCACCTTAATCTGGCGGGGGGTGGTGTAAAGTGTGGAGATTCGCGCCTGAAAAATTAATTTCAGTATAAATCTCTTTCCTTGCAACGAACGTGTTCGTATTACGCCCAAGTCGGGATTGTGAACCTGTCGCCCATGGCATTCGTTATTGCACATTGATTCCTTTTTCCTTTTCGTCCTCCTCAAGTTATTTTCTTTTATTCTCATCGTCTCTATTTCTGTCCCTATACACTATCCCTTCTGCACACTGCCTTACCACCTCTCTTATTCTTTAACGTCTTTCTCTTCCCTGTGTGTATTCGTACTTAGCTTTCCCTGAGGGGCTTAAAGAACCTATCCGTTCTGACGCCAAAGTGCTTGTTTACTCTCTCTCTCTCTCTCTCTCTCTCTCTCTCTCTCTCTCTCTCTCTCTCTCTCTCTCTCTCTCTCTCTCTCTCTCTCTCTCTCTCTCTATCTATCTATCTATCTATCTATCTATCTATCTATCTATCTATCTATCTCTCCCGCAAGTGAGCTCGGAATAGGTAACTATGGAACAGAGGACAGGAACACTCTTGTTCATCAAGAACTACGTGAGGTGAGCGATACGCGCTAGGCCTGCTTACCATGGGAGAAAAAAACATCTTTCCTTATACAAGGTACACGTGGGTAGGTACTCTCTCTCTCTCTCTCTCTCTCTCTCTCTCTCTCTCTCTCTCTCTCTCTCTCTCTCGATTTTTCGCAGATGCCGCTCACCCTCTCCCACCAACCATCCCCCAACCCCCCACAACCACCACCACCCCGCACACAAACTCCCCAAACTCCACACACACAATTCTCGTAACTTTCCCATTTCATATACATATTCTTCTACCCCCCAAATTTTGCCGCAGACTAGACCTGCATCGTAATTCCTCCCCTTTTCAACACTGGAGAAGCGACATTTCAGGGCGGACCATCGTACGACTCTCCCATCGCAGGAATGCTATGCGATTATTGACAAAAAGGAAAAAAAAAAAAAAATATGAGGTGCACATAATTCTCCCTTGGAGGGATTAGCAACTAGACCGTCCTCCAAGTCCAAGGTGGCTTGAGATAAAAGATGGGAACACTATTCTTGATTCTTTGGCAAGAGGGACTGAAGGGACAGCTTCTGGGAGTCAGGGGAAAAAAAAAAAACGATTTTGGGATGGGGGGAATCCTGGAAGGTTCTTTGGAAGTGAGATGAGCACGAGGAAGTTGGGAGAGAAGAAAGAAAACTGCGAGTGAGTATAAATAGATCCTTGAGCTCAGCCCACTTGTATCCAAGGTGCTCCACTGGCAACCCGGGTGCTCCATTGGCAATGCAGGTGTTCCAGTGGCAACCCAGGTGCTCCACTGGCAACCCGGGTGCTCCATTGGCAATGCAGGTGTTCCAGTGGCAACCCAGGTGCTCCACTGGCAACCCGGGTGCTCCATTGGCAATGCAGGTGCTCCAGTGGCAACCCAGGTGCTCCCCTGGCAACCTATCAAGATCTTTCCAGCACCGGCATCAGGCTCCAGTGACCGGTATGTGTGCAATAATCCCCATCCATCACGGTGTTTCTGACCAAGTCATGGGTGTCAGGTTTTGTAAAACTGCGTGAGTAATTATGCTCCAAATAAGCTTTCGTGAAAGCGCGAATCTCCTCTCGTCATGCTGAACTTCAAGCGTTCCAGCACACCCATCGGCAAAAGCGGTTCACTTTAAACCATTTGTGGCAAATATCTGATACATACACTCTCTCTCTCTCTCTCTCTCTCTCTCTCTCTCTCTCTCTCTCTCTCTCTCTCTCTCTCTCTCTCTCTATCTCTATCTATCTATCTATATATCTACCTCTTTACTTTATTCATATCTAACTACCTATCTAGCTATCTAGCTACCTCCCTCTCTCTCTCTCTCTCTCTCCTATCATCAACAACCGTAAAACTCTCTTCCTTTATTTCCCCCCCTCACCCCCTTTCAAACCCCATATCCAGCTTCGCCCACACCTTCAAGCAATCACTACCACATCGTGGTCTAAAAACGCTCCGCCACTGAACATGAGAAAAGGATGAATCAGCCTACAAACAGGTCCGCGTGATCGACGACACGTGTGTGTGTGTGTGTGTCTGTGTGTGTGTGTGTGTCTACGTCTGTCGCAATTGTTACAGCTGCATGTACACAAGCGTTTTCAAAACTACAGCCGCGACACGATAGCTACATCAGTCAGCTGTCAGAGCCACGGGGGCTTACCAATACTCCCCTCACAGATACCTGCCATACCAGAGAACGGACATATCATCACAGGTGTGATGGGAAAGAAAGCCCACTTAACACACAGTATTCATGTGTTTGGCCGCGCACGAGGTCTGTGTGCGGTGTACGCCCCACTCCGCAAGTCTCCAGCAACAGCGGACCGAACACCACACCAGTGACCACAAGACATTCATCCATAGCGTAGCGTTACGCTGAGCCTAAACCCTAGTTTTGAGCTAGTAAGAACACGCGTATGATGCCTGCATGTGAAAATGTAGTTGTAGTGTGTGTGTGTGTGTGTGTGTGTGTGTGTGTGTGTGTGTTCACGTATGTTTGTTCATGTGTACGTTTTCTCATCCGCGATTATACATCATTTGACATATCCAGAAAATTTCTGTTAGCAATGAAAAACGATACGATCCCGTGAGTTCAAGTGGAGAGTGTGCCACTTTGAATGTACATACGCGTTTGGAACCGCCTGTCACACTGCGTGATGTTCGAATCCCACCGCCCGCATCTGCCTCGGACCGTACGGACGGTCCCGGGTTCTTTTAGGTTAATGGAGTTCAGGAAGTGCAGACTGGGTACAACGGTTCGATCCTTGGGTACGATGACTTTGCCTCTGACTGGAACCTAGTAGAGTGGCGCAGGTCGAAGGCCAAGCCCATCACAACCGGGAGGTCGTACCGTCGCGTCGGGTCAAGGGTCGTTCCGTCCCATCGGGTCAAGGGTAGAGAGGCGAGAGGAGGAGGAGGAGGAGGAGGAGGAGGAGGAGGAAGAGGAGGAGGAGGAGGAGGAGGAGGAGGAGGAGGAGGTTAAGTCTACATTTTAGCAAGGTTGGCCTGGTGTTTCAGCCTCTTGTAATATGTATGTGTCTTACCATTATTAGTGGGTTTATGACTGAAAATGTCATCTCTCTCTCTCTCTCTCTCTCTCTCTCTCTCTCTCTCTCTCTCTCTCTCTCTCTCTCTCTCTCTCACACACACACACACACACACACACACACACATACACAGCATACACACAGCATAAATAAATACAACCGGGCATCCAGTGGCACACACCTGCCACCAGGCATTCCAGGCCAGCGGCCGCCTTGCCTGACCTCCCCCGACGGGTTCGTAATGACCGAGGCAGACACAGAGACATCTGACGGCGGTGGACGGCACTACGAATGTAGCTGTGGTGGTGGTACACGATCATGTGTGTGTGTGTGTGTGTGTGTGTGTGTGTGTGTGTGTGTGTGTGTGTGTGTGTGTGTGTGTGTGTGTGTGTGTGTGTGCCATTAAAAGAACATCGTAAATAACAGCCTCTACGTTCTCCATTTCGGCTAAGATTCTAGTAATGTCTTGCAGTTGTCCTCCATAAGAACAACCTACATAATGGTAGGTGTATTTCAACATTCAGTCAATTTCAAACGTTACTGGAAGCATATGTGTGTTACTTTCTGACCCAAAACTGACAAACATTCATAAAAACGAATATGAAAGACCAAAAACACAAACAAAACCCTTAATAACAGCCCATACTTCCATCTTTCAATAAAAAAAGTCCCTTTTCTCCTTGACTAGTTTCCCATATTCTTCAAAAAAAAAAAAAAAAAAAAACCTGTATCGAACTCCGGACCCTACTAACATTATCTAAAAGATAAAGTCCCAAAAACAATATCCTGAGGTTCCGTCTTCGACGAGGCCCTCACTCAACCCGGCCCGGAAAGAGAGAGAGAGAGAGAGAGAGAGAGAGAGAGAGAGAGAGAGAGAGAGAGAGAGAGAGAGAGAGAGAGAGAGAGAGAGAGAGAGAGAGACTGGATGCGAATCCGGGTCTCGGGCCGGAACACTGGTAACACGAGAGAGGCAATTAATGTCACTCTTCTTCGCCTGAGAGAGAGAGAGAGAGAGAGAGAGAGAGAGAGAGAGAGAGAGAGAGAGAGAGAGAGAGAGAGAGAGAGAGAGAGGAACACTCCGGCACTCATTACATCGGGGCTCCAAATAATTACCGAGGCAGCTGCCCCGCGCTGCGTCCGGCTCCGCTAAAACTACAGCTTGAGCGAAATCCCCCCGGGCGACGGGCAACTCAGCGTCGCCCCGCCGATGTCCCATGCTTACAACGCGCGCGCTCCGGATCGCCTCCTCAACTGCATGATTACCGCGCTCGTGTCGGATGAGGAGGAGCCACTCCGCGCGGCGGCGGCAGCCGGGGTCATGCTGTGTATTCCTGACCCTCAAAACCATGTCAGGATTCGTACAGATTCCGATGTATGTGTGATATACCACGGAGGAGACAGGTTGCTTCCCGTGCCTTGCATATAAACGGGGGTTTAATAGACCGTTGAGCACGACGGTACGACCACTGAAACACGACGGTACGACCACCGAGCATGACGGGTACGACCACCGAGCATGACGGGTACGGATCTTGATCACGACGGTCCGACCATTGAAACACGACGGTACGACCACTGAAACCCGACGGTGCGACCACTGAGCATGAAGGGTACGGATCTTGA
This sequence comes from Panulirus ornatus, assembly GCF_036320965.1. NCBI lineage: Eukaryota > Metazoa > Arthropoda > Malacostraca > Decapoda > Palinuridae > Panulirus > Panulirus ornatus. The sequence continues at coordinate 12,029,878 of NC_092242.1, read as the reverse complement.
TCACGACGGTACGACCATTGAAGCCCGACGGTACGACCACCGAGCATGACGGGGTACGGATCTTGATCACGACGGTCCGACCATTGAAAAACGACGGTACGACCACTGAAGCCCGACGGTACGACCACCGAGCATGACGGGGTACGGATCTTGATCACGACGGTGCGACCCATAGAACACGACGGTACGACCACTGAAGCCCGACGGTACGACCACCGAGCATGACGGGGTACGGATCTTGATCACGACGGTACGACCACTGAAACAAGACCGTACGACCACTGAAGCCCGACGGTACGACCACCGAGCATGACGGGGTACGGATCTTGATCACGACGGTCCGACCATTGAAAAACGACGGTACGACCACTGAAGCCCGACGGTACGACCACCGAGCATGACGGGGTACGGATCTTGATCACGACGGTGCGACCCATAGAACACGACGGTACAACCAGTGGATGACATGGGATGGGATGGTTAAGCAAGACAATAAATAAGAATCGTCAAATGTACAAAGACAAGTTGGGCTTCGAATTCAGCTGGTTCCGCTGCCATTCAACCCACCTTCCATTCAAAACAATCTACCATCATCACCATAATATAGTGAGAAGTCGTATCTTTAACACTCATTAATCATGTGTATGAAACTTGCCTCTGCCTCCAGCAGCCCCCATTCATCCACCTTCCTGATGATCCCTTGATGGAACCAAACTGCTTGTTGGCCGAAGCCCCTCTGGCCAACACGGCTACTACAGACCTACTAATAATCCAACCCCTCCCTTTACATGGTCTTGACACAGTTCCTCCCTCAAGACTTCAAGGGGCCGACCCACAATGCTGCTTAGCTGGACGCTGCGTCATAAGGCTTGTGTCGCAAATATGTATATATACTTCTTCCTTTAATCATTCCTTTTACCTCGGATTTCTGACAGACTCCAGTTTATACAGTCCGTTATTACGTTCAGTCTGATTATCAATGCCCTCCACACGCTGACAGGGCAACAAACTCGGTATTCATATGCGTGTGTCATGAAGCACCTTGCCGAACTTGCCCACTACAAAATCGGAGGACCTCGCGTCGTCTCCAGTCACCCCGGAGGGGATGTAATCGAATTAACGAGCGCTACCTGAGTACTGGCAAAGATGTCGCCCGTCACACTGGGAGGATGTGCACAATGGTGTAAGCTCACTGACATCACCACCATCAAGTCTTTCTTTCCATGCGTTACAAAAAGGGATGTGATACACGTCCCATCTTCCCATCAGAAGCGATAATCTGATCACTGGAGGATACATCACGCTCCATCTCTCGCCCTGAGGGTAGTCCTGACTTTCCTCTCTCACGTTTTCCTCCTGAGCTCCTTCATGCCCACTACAGTGAGGCACTGACATCAGCTTCCCACGGGACATTATTCAGTATCACCTCAGCCAACCGAAACACAGGAGAGCCAGGCTGTGCTGCCCGGGCGCTTTCTTCCTCCAAGCAAAAGCCGGAAATTTCACAGCACACAAAAATGTTCCTTCAGCGTGTTGATGTCTTTACGTCAGGGATTAGTGGGACAGATGAACAGCCAGACAGACAGACAGACAGACAGACAGAGAAGAGAGGGAGGAGAGTGGGGGTGTCCAGAGGGTGGAAGAGGAGCAGGATGTCCAGAGGGAGGGACGTGGGGAAGGGAAGATATATGGTGAAGGCAAACCCACACTCCCTCCAACAACTGCACCAGACCCGCAGTTCTCTATTTCGCCAGAGTGGGAGTATGACCATGGGCGAGATGCTCCCTCTATGTCCCGTCTGTTCATACGTAAGGCTCTGTTATACAGCTACTCTGTGCGGCTCATATGAGTGCCGGGCACGACATCATGTACTCCTCTCGCGGGATCTTTAAGACTGACGAGACACTCACCGCCGAAATAATGAGGCTCCCCTTTTTTTTCTCTCTCTCTCTCTCTCACTCTGTTGCGATAAATGGTAGAGGAATGTTGATGCGGGGGCCAGATTGCTTCCCGGCGTCACCAGACACACACACACGCACACACACACACACACACACAGCTCCGCATTCCCAGCCTCATACATGCATATACTTTATCCAAGATGCTACATCGCTATCCTTCTATGTACCCCATCCTTTCAATGCCACAAGTTGCGTGGACACCTATCCTTTGTTTCCTAAGCCCATGCCCGAGGGAGTCTCGAAGATACGCTCCGAACACAGCCCTTCCGTAGACACTGTTCGCCAAGCCACGTTCCTGTCCTCGATCTACACACACACACACACACACACACACACACACACACACACACACACACACACAGACCCCCTCCCCTATCCTCCACCTCCGTCCAGAACCGAGAGGCGAACGAAAACGGGAACTGGGGCATGTGTCCCAGGCATCCCCATCCACTTCGTTCCTCTATCCCGACCGTCATCCACTGAAGCGTTAATACCAAATAAACACGTACAATTCTATCGTAAAAACGCTGGCCAACGCTGCGTTAATGCCCGGACATCATGGGTAAATAATACTGATTATAAACATGTGAGACGTCAACTCCACGTACGAAGAGATCAATAAAGCTTACAGACTCGTGTGTGATGCTTCTTCACTCAGAAAGACTGATATCAACAAGAGTAACAACATTTCCTTGCCAGAACTAGCGTGGGAATGGATGAGATGGGCGACCCATGTGCCAAAGGCCCCCGCAAAAAGCAGTTTTCCATCATTTACGACTTCTTAATGGTATAATGTCTGCAGGGTATTTCTCAGACATCCAAGTTTAAAAAAGATAATGATCATTTTCATACAGGAAATGTCTGGAATGTCTTAGAAGCTTAGAAGAAGCTCAATGAAACAAAAGTAAAACACTTTTTTTCATCCACTTAATAAGAAAGAAAACAACGGGCTAAGACCTATGCACGAGACAGAGGCAAAAATATTCCTACACACAATATATCTAAATAAAGAACAATGAGATTAGCAAATAAAGATAAAAAAAATTATAACAATACTAAACTTACACACATTACCATATACTTGTCTTATGTTAACTAAATTCGCATGTCATATATTAAAAAAAAACAATAACCCTTTAATTTCTATTCTATCAATACAGTCATATTTTTTTCTTTCTTCCGTGTAGACCCACATGTAGAGGAGGAACATCTCACACCACCAGCAGGAGAGCCGGGCCTCCCTCACCCCTGCAGCAAGGAGGTACACGACTGGGGTGGTGTCGGTTGGTTGGTGCCGTGGTGAGCCACTGTGTTCTTGGGAACCTTGCCTCAAAACCCTAATGACACACACACACACACACACACACACACACACACACACACACACACACATATGGTGGCTGACTCACACCCAAGACTTCCTCGGCAAGATATCCACATTGGCGTCAAAAAAAATACTCTCTCTCTCTCTCTCTCTCTCTCTCTCTCTCTCTCTCTCTCTCTCTCTCTCTCTCTCTCTCTCTCTCTCTCTCTCCCCAGGGTGAACGATCACAAATCGACAGCCACACACCAGCCTAATTACTGCTGCGTATTACCTCTCTCTCTCTCTCTCTCTCTCTCTCTCTCTCTCTCTCTCTCTCTCTCTCTCTCTCTCTCTCTCTCTCTCTCTCCTGCTCTTCATTTCCAGGGGATGGGGGATCATCACCAGCTGGCTATCCACCGCCCAAACCCCTGATTATCCAATTGGTCACTCAATCCATCAAAGTCAGCGGATGACAGCAGGGGACTGGCGGATGATTTCACGGTTTTAGTGTGTGTGGGAGGGGAGGAGGAGGAGGAGTAGGAGGAGGAGGAGGAGGAGGAGGAGGAGGAGGAGGAGGAGGAGGAGGAGGAGGAGGAGGAGCGGAGTGTGTCCCTCCCTCCCACGGTATGTGAATGAAGATATTATGGCGCTTAAAACGATAAGTTCCAAGCGACACAATCGGAACTCATCGTTGTTTTTTTTGTCCTAGTTAACCCTAACTGGAGAGAGAGAGAGAGAGAGAGAGAGAGAGAGAGAGAGAGAGAGAGAGAGAGAGAGAGAGAGAGAGAGAGAGAGAGAGGAGTACCATAGATACACAGACCCCATAGGCCCTAGGTCCAAGCGAGGTGGTCTGAGAGAGAGAGAGAGAGAGAGAGAGAGAGAGAGAGAGAGAGAGAGAGAGAGAGAGAGAGAGAGAGAGAGAGAGAGATGGAAATTACAGGGGAGGTCCATTCTTAAGCTACGGTGCCCAGGGCATCTTTCTCACCTCAGTTCCCCTACCCTTCCTACCGCCTATCCTTGCCCATGTGCCTATATCCCCCACCTTACTGCCTTCCACAGCCTATCCACCTATCCTCAATGGTCTCATCTTCGCACACAACCACCATGCCGTGCCTTGTTTTACGTCTACCAACATAAGTTTAAATACCCTGTCCTTGGAACCTATGTATAACATTCCCGGTTCGTTAACACATAATGTTGCCTGCACGTTATCATACAACACTTCTCCTGTTCGTTATCATACAATGCGGCTTGTCTATTATCATACAACGTTCCTCTGTTTATCATCATGTAACTCTTCCAGCTCGTTGTCATACAACGCTTTCTGTCTGTTATCACATAACGTTCCCTTTCCGTTATCATACAGCGTCCTCCTCAGTTCGTCTAATATGACGTCCCCAATTCGTTATCTGTTCCCATTTCGTTATCAAATAACGTTGCCTGTTCATTACCATACAACATATTCCCTGACCATTACCATACAACGTTCCCTGTTCGTTATCACATCTCAACCCTCCACCTCCCTACCCATCTGGTACCTTCCAGTGCTCCAGAACAGCTGCTGAGGCGTCAACAAGCCGTCTGAACGCTCCAGCCGTGGCTGACATGTTCCACCGTGTTGGATCATACTTGTGTTGCTGCTGCTGCTGTTGCTCGTGTCCCACACACACACCCACCCACCTCCACCACCCCAACTGGGACACGTGTCTGGTCGGACAGACGGTGTCATGTATGTGCCTATCCGTCCGCGAATGCATAAATCCTGTTGTCCGTTGCCCGCGGGTGCATTAATCCGCTGCCCGTAAAACCCCATGGCTGCATTAGCGGGCAATACTCGAAGGATCAATACTCGCCGTTTACGTGGAACGTTTTTTCAACGAGCTGCAGGAGACTGGATGGTGGTGGCCCTCCGACACACCTAAACCACGACGTCAGTAAGCTACCACACCAGGCACCAACCTGCGTGTCGTGGTGTGCTGCCTCTGGTCAATACAAAGTGAGTTACGGACCCCCTTGGCCGACCGCTGACGCCCGCCTCGCACGCCGTTCGCTCACACCTTCTGCCACAGGACCACCCCCTCGTGGACTAAGCCTGTGGAGACCACCACCACTACCACCTTCAGGATACCCTCTGGTGTGTGGTACTCCCCCTTTATTGGACACACACACACACACACACACACACCACCACCTTCTGCAAAGGAGGGACCCATTTGCGGACGCCGTCCGATGACACCACCTTCTTCGTCGGCAGAACCCTCTCGCGAACGCCTCTTCCCACCACGGCACCACGAGCTGGGTCTTCATATCACAGCGACGGGGGATCCGCACCTCCAACGATTATAAACTCAACTGGAACCCACGCTGGGAGGAGCTGCTAACCGAGGTCTTGCAGGCGAAATCATGCCGGAGGATCCTATTGGACCGTCGTCGCCGTGGATACCTTGAGAACCTGAAGTAAACGATCCGTAAAATCGCCTCACCCTCCCTCCTCCTCAACCCCCTCAGCAAGTCCACTTAAATCGCCCACTTAAACCATCAATCGAACTGAAATCCTGGTCTTCAAATGGTTACGTTCAAGTTGCTGATTTCTGTGCTGTGTTCGCTGAAGTTCAGTTCTTTTTTTTTCCCCTGCAAGCATTCGCGTGTAATTTTATAAATTCAGTTTCTGTAAAAACTGACGTCTGGCTGAAATGTTTCCCCCAGCATTTTTTTTTTTTCAAAAAATACGAGAAATTTTCACACTAGGAAAATTACGCTAAAACTGAATAAGCTTGTGTCAGATTACCTTTACACTCATATTCGTGGCAAATATACAATATTTTTAATGGGCTCAAGTCAAATCTCTTTTGCAGTTTTCATATATACATTTTTCCACCTTTTTTTATATATATATATATATATATATATATATATTACTGACACACGACACTAACCACACCTTTCGGAACTTAAAAAGAACAGTTTTGAGGTACGTGTCAGTAATTCTAACGTTACTAGTCCCTACTAATGCGACCGGGAGTTGCGTGCCTCTCTCTCTCTCTCTCTCTCTCTCTCTCTCTCTCTCTCTCTCTCTCTCTCTCTCTCTCTCTCTCTCTCTCTCTATCTATCTATCTCTCCATCTATCTCTTCATCTATCCAGGTAGGAGTGGGTTAGCAGGTCACCGACCAAGAAGATAGACCTCTCCTCGCCTAGGGTATAGGGCGAGCAAGGTACGGCACTGCGCATACAGGAGTAAGCCAGCATTTCCATGGCTGTCCATTTTCATTCCCCATCCGGTCCAGGTACGCTCGCTGCCTGTTCTCTTTCTCTTCTTTCTACCTCACACCCACGCGCGCGCGTGGGCTGCTGGCATATTCATTCTACAAAAAATACAAATCCCTCCCGTCTCACTCAGGACACCTGATGACACGCGCGTTCGGTGACTCAAGCCCCCACTCGTTTTCTAGTTGCTCACTCAAAAGTTTTTTTTTTTCCTGTGGTGGGCTCTACGTGACAGCCCTGCATTTTGACAACAACCCCGTAGCAAGTAAACAAAAGAAAACGGGGCTATTAGTAACGTTTCCGCAATACACTCGCCTTAAAGACAGGGACATAGCAATCACACCGTACTTCACTGTGTTCTTCACTAACCGTTGGAGAGAGAGAGAGAGAGAGAGAGAGAGAGAGAGAGAGAGAGAGAGAGAGAGAGAGAGAGAGAGAGAGAGAGAGAGAGAGAGAGAGAGAGAGAGAGAGAGACGGTTGATAAATAGGAACGCAACTAAACATCTTCCTAATGTATCCTGCTCCAAATCAGACATGAATAATTCTGCCAATAATTCTGACAACGCTGATAGGTTATAATACTAATTATTATACAAGCCTAATTTTTATGAATCACGTTATCGGGTATTATCAGGCGCGAATCCACTAAAACACAGATAATGGGAAAAGCTCGAGCTATTGTGTGTGTGTGTGTGTGTGTGTGTGTGTGTGTGTGTATGTGAGTGTGTGTGTGTGTGTGTTATATATAATATATATATATATATATATATATATATATATATATATATATATATATATATATATATATATATATATATACATTTTTATTATTTTTTTTTCTAACATTTATCCTGCTGTACTCGCGCTGTAGCGATGGTTTAGCTCGCACGACAAGGGATCAAGCGTCCGACTTAAAATCCCCCCACCCATATTTTCAAACCGTGCCCTACGCCGTAAATTACTTCTCTTCCAGAGCTTTGCATGCTTTACACCCAGACGCATTCACACTCTTGCGTCAAATACCGCGTGACGATGGCACTCAATCGCCGTTTTAACAACTCATTCCCTACAACTTGAAGCTTGATTCCCCTTGCTCTGCCTTTCCCATAACTATGACCTGGCCCATTTAAAAAACAGTCTTTTTTCCACTTCCCTCCTAATATTGGTCTTCCCTCTTCTCCTTCTCTCCCTTTAAACCTCCTATACATTAAGGCCACCTTGGTACAAGATAAACTAAGTTCTCCACAATAAAAAATTTCTCATCTGAGAACTCCAAACACCGCCCACTGATCAATAAGTCACCAGCCTCTTCCTGCGTCATCACTCAACTGATTCAACTGCTTTTAAATTTTTCCACTAGCTCTCATTTCTTACTTACGTCGTAGCACTGGCAGACTCTAACGCCTAGAAACTGTCCAATTGTCTTGATAAGTCCACGCATTTCACCTTGCCTCATCTCCGGAAAATATCCAAAGCCACTCTCTGCACCAGTACAACATTGTGGAACCCGTATTCCTTCAACATACAGACCCATTTTGCTTCCGACGAAAAAATGTTCGATTCCACAATTCTCATAGAAAGACCCCAGACTTTCGCCCTCTGCAACAGACCATATGATCCAAAATTCGCTGTCAAAGTTCCTCCAGCTTGCCCGTAATCCCTCCTACACGTTTATCTAAAACACATTCACTTACGCAGTTTGGTCTCCATTCATACTCCACCTAGCCATCCACCCTGACCCTCAACCCCCTAGGCACGAAGACCTTGGCTGTGTTCACCATTACTCTTGCCATCCGTTCCACCCACTTCAACCAAACATCAACCAGCACTGACCACTCTCACATAACAGCCACCACCCTATCACAGCAAAACACACACACCAACTCACATCACACAACAAACTGCATGATTGCACCTATATCATAAACTATTGTTTACGTTACAAACCTCAGAAAAAAAAGGTAAAAACCGTTGGAGACATACGACGTACCTGCTCTAAAGGCTATTCCACTGAGACCAAGTCATTTCTGTATAAGTGTACTAACAAAGTGCTTCCATTCCTACGGATAAACTGAATGTATTCAACTTAAACTAAAAACCTTGCTAAGACAGTGAATATCGCACTCAAAGACATTTACAGAGTTCAAGCTTAAACTTTTTTGTTGTTGTGGTGTTCTCAGTATCTTAATGTCTACTTTGTGAGTTTTGCTTTTCGTGTGTTTTGTCGATACTGACTCCTTATGCAAAGGAACACCTTTATACACACATCCTCTACCACTTCTGAAACCACACTGCTCTTCCCCATCTGATGCTCTGTACATGCCTTCACCCTCTCAATCAATACCCTCCCATATAATTTACCAGGAATACTCAACAAACTTATACCTCTGTAATTTGAGCACTCACTCTTATCCCCTTTGCCTTTGTACAATGGCACTATGCACGCATTCCGCCAATCCTCAGGCACCTCACCATGAGTCATACATACATTAAATAACCTTACCAACCAGTCAACAATACAGTCACCCCCTTTTTTAATAAATTCCACTGCAATACCATCCAAACCTGCTGCCTTGCCGGCTTTCATCTTCCGCAAAGCTTTTACTACCTCTTCTCTGTTTACCAAATCATTTTCCCTAACCCTCTCACTTTGCACACCACCTCGACCAAAACACCCTATATCTGCCACTCTATCATCAAACACATTCAACAAACCTTCAAAATACTCACTCCATCTCCTTCTCACATCACCACTACTTGTTATCACCTCCCCATTTGCGCCCTTCACTGAAGTTCCCATTTGCTCCCTTGTCTTACGCACTTTATTTACCTCCTTCCAGAACATCTTTTTATTCTCCCTAAAATTTAATGATACTCTCTCACCCCAACTCTCATTTGCCCTTTTTTTCACCTCTTGCACCTTTCTCTTGACCTCCTGTCTCTTTCTTTTATACATCTCCCACTCAATTGCATTTTTTCCCTGCAAAAATCGTCCAAATGCCTCTCTATTCTCTTTCACTAATACTCTTACTTCTTCATCCCACCACTCACTACCCTTTCTAATCAACCCACCTCCCACTCTTCTCATGCCACAAGCATCTTTTGCGCAATCCATCACTGATTCCCTAAATACATCCCATTCCTCCCCCACTCCCCTTACTTCCATTGTTCTCACCTTTTTCCATTCTGTACTCAGTCTCTCCTGGTACTTCCTCACACAGGTCTCCTTCTCAAGCTCACTTACTCTCACCACCCTCTTCACCCCAACATTCACTCTTCTTTTCTGAAAACCCATACAAATCTTCACCTTAGCCTCCACAAGATAATGATCAGACATCCCTCCAGTTGCACCTCTCAGCACATTAACATCCAAAAGTCTCTCTTTCGCACGCCTGTCAATTAACACGTAATCCAATAACGCTCTCTGGCCATCTCTCCTACTTACATAAGTATACCTATGTATATCTCGCTTTTTAAACAGAAGAAAGAGTCACGCGGGGAGTGCTCATCCTCCTCGAAGGCTCAGAGTGGGGTGCCTAAATGTGTGTGGATGTAACCAAGATGTGAAAAAAGGAGAGATAGGTAGTATGTTTGAGGAAAGGAACCTGGATGTTTTGGCTCTGAGTGAAACGAAGCTCAAGGGTAAAGGGGAAGAGTGGTTTGGGAATGTCTGGGGAGTAAAGTCAGGGGTTAGTGAGAGGAGAACAGCAAGGGAAGGAGTAGCAATACTCCTGAAACAGGAGTTGTGGGAGTATGTGATAGAGTGTAAGAAAGTAAATTCTCGATTAATATGGGTAAAACTGAAAGTTGATGGAGAGAGGTGGGTGATTATTGGTGCATATGCACCTGGGCATGAGAAGAAAGATCAAGAGAGGCAAGTGTTTTGGGAGCAGCTGAATGAGTGTGTTAGTGGTTTTGATGCACGAGACCGGGTTATAGTGATGGGTGATTTGAATGCAAAGGTGAGTAATGTGGCAGTTGAGGGAATAATTGGTATACATGGGGTGTTCAGTGTTGTAAATGGAAATGGTGAAGAGCTTGTAGATTTATGTGCTGAAAAAGGACTGATATATATATACATATATATATATATATATATATATATATATATATATATATATATATATATATATATATATAAAGGGAGTCCTGTTTAGATGTAGAAATTTCTTTTCTTCTGAACAGTTGCTCCTTGTATGGAGTACTTGCGCTCGTAACTGGAGTGGTTCTAGCTCTGCATCCTTACTTGACAAAGTGGAGTCGAAGGCGGTCCGACTTATAAACTCCACCCACGCTATTTTCAAACCCGCTTGCCCTACGCCGTATAATGTTGGTTTACTTTCCCTTTTCCCGAGAGCTGGCTGCTTTACACCCGACGCGCAATATCCAGCAAACATCTGCGTCACATGATTACCGCGTTGTCGATGGCAACTCAAAGTGGGCCGTTTTAATAACTGCTTCTTTCCCTACAACTTGAAGCTTTGGAATTCCCTACCTTCTCATGTCTTTCCCAATAACTATGACCTGGCACATTTAAAAAGACAGGTTTTTTTTTTTTCACTTCCTCTAATATTCGTAAATACTTTCCCTTCTCTCTTCTCTTTCCCTTTTAATAACCTCTCTATATTTACATTAAGGCCCCACCTTGATGTGGAAAAGATAAAACTAAAGATTCTCCACAAATAAAAGATAAAAGTTGTCTTATCTGAGAACTCACAGAACACTCGCTCCAGTTCTGATCAATAAGGGTCATCTCAGATGCCTTGCCGTATCCTGCGTACATCACTCAAACTGATTTCAAGGCTGCGTTGTTGGAGAGGAGCTGGTCCACTAGGTTGTTTGCTGCTGCAGGTCTGTTCTTATTACGTCGTGCAGACCTGGCAGATCTCTAACGCCTTGAGGGAAACTGTCCAGATATTTCTTGATGAAGTCCACGGGTCTTTCACCCTTGTGTTCCGTACATCTGCCGGGGAGAAGGATGAACAGAAGCGGGCATCTCGTCTGTTCTACAGTACGAACTGGGCAGACGCGGGTCATTTCATCTGTTCAACAGTAACAACGAACAGACGCGGGTACTTCGTCTGTTCTGCAGTACGAATGAAAAGTCGCAAGTATCTGATCAAGTTCAACAGTAGAAATGAACAGACTCAGGGACTTCGCCTGTTCATCGGTGCGAAGGAACAGACGCAGTGAACATGAATCAAACAAAATATACAAAAAAAAAAAAAAATAAGACAGTAAAGATAAAAGTTAAACTCTCCATAGCTTGTGCCCGTAATGGCCGCCGCCCTGACACCGTTTATCAGCAGTCATCATTCACGAGCAGTGGTGCTCCTTTCTCCTCCCCTAGGCATCCACCCGCCCCAGCAACCCCCCAGGCCACGAGAGGACCCAAACAGTGGGGCGTGTTGTCCCACGTCGTCTGTGGGCCATCAGCGTACCACGGCCGGCCCAGCGTCAACACAAACATCAACACTAGCACGACCACACTCTGGCACAACACCACTCACCCTACCACACACACACACACACACACACACACACACACACACACTGCCATGATTAGACCAAATCATAAATAATGTGTTTTACGTTAGTTTCAAAGCTGGGGGGAGAGGAAGAGGAGGTTGAAAGGCGACGGTAAAAACTGCGTTGGAGACGATAGCGTTTGACGTACTGCTCTAAAGGGGCAGTTTAGTTACCACGTGAGCACAAAGCATTTCTGTATAAGTGTATAACAAAGTGCTTCCACTTGGCCTACGGGAAAACGTGTGAATGTATTCAACTTAAAACTAAAAACGCACTTGCTAGAGACAGTGACAATATCGCCAACTCAAAGACATATTAAGAGTTTCAAAGCTTAAACGTTTTGTGTGTGTGTGTGTGTGTGTGTGTGTGTGTGTGTGTGTGTGTGTGTGTGTGTGTGTGTGTGTGCGTGTGTGTGTGTGTGTGTGTGTGTGTGGTACTGGACTCCTTATGCTAAAGGTTACACCTTGCCATACTTATCTTACATATACCTTACATTACTAGCTTACCTTACGATGATTTCAAGAGGTTTTCCATCCCTACAGCTGGGTCTGGTACCGTATACCTTACAATTGCTTTCGCAGGTTTTCTAGTACCACAGCCCAGCTTCTAACCAAGCTGTCTTGTTGCTCCTCTGCTTAATCAGACTGTTGGAGGGCGCGTCCCGTACGCCTGCATAACCACAACATACTGGCCGATCCTACAAGCATCACTCGACCCGCTGTAATACTTTCGCACTCTACACTATATGACTTGTAAAATCACAGATATCAGCGAAAATTCTTACCATATATGCGTAAACATATCCATCATCACGATGTTCAATCCAGCTACTTGGTCCATACCAACTCTGCCTACAGTAAATATATCAGTCATTACTTAACACGTTCCTGCGTATGGTTGAATCCCTCGTTGGCCCAGTCCATGGGAATCTTCTGTGCACACTCTGTATCCTCTTTCGCACCGCCCTTCACACGATAACTGCGATCGGAAAACAAATTCGCTGCGTTTATGCGACACACACACACAAAAAATCAAATCAACGATGCACTTTGTCCCAGGTATCTTTGCCCGGGGCCCCCTTTTTGAGGGAAATTTTCCCGTGAACAAAACAATTCCTCCCTGCTACAATTCCAGGAAAATACAAAAGTTTTTTTTTCCGCAAAATCACAGCACTCGTAAATATTCACTGTGTATACATGGTAAGTACGGTAAGAGCCAGCGAAGGGCGGGAGATGATCTCATTGTATAACACACAAGACTCGGTCTCTTTTCATTATATATATATATATATATATATATATATATATATATATATATATATATATATATATATATATATATATACATCTTAAATCTACCAATATATCGTTAGCATTGATTTCCGACGCGTAATGTGATTTTGGCTATGGAACGCGCGTGGACGAAGAGTTATTATGGCTGCTAGCTTCGCTAGGTTACAGCCTGCTGGGGGCCTGACGGGCGTGGCCCTTTGACTTGAGCCTTAACGGTAAGGTTTAAAGGCCACGTCTTCAGGCCGGTGCCAGCCACAGCTTTACTCAAAATACGCTCCAAGAGCCAAGATCACATCAGAGGTTGCGGAGAGTAACAGAAAATGTTCTTTGGAGTGAGAATGGGTTGAGGAGGCATTCTGGACGCTGCAGTTGTCGACTGACTGATTCCATTACCACTCTGACCCTCGTATGACACCGATGACCACCATAGGGCCACACGTTCGTCTTCGGGGGGTCACACTCCCATCGTCGCTGTGACGCACCTCGGATCGCCCTCGTACGAACCCATGGTTTTTCCAACGATTCTCTCGGAGCTCCTCTTCCGAGAGGGACCCGTCGCCGCCAACCCGATCATCGGGTCAGAGTAAGAGATACGGTGTTGACTCAACACGCGTCGTCGTTTCTTAGTATACGATCAACAGAAGCCGAGTCTCTCTCTGCGAGGACGCATAAAAGTCACCCTGACCGGCGAGTCTGCTTAACGTCTGAGGAGTGGTTTGTTGTTGTTATAATGGTCTGAAACCCCCCCTTTTTTTTTTTCCTACAGAGAGCGGCGTTGGGTGATGCCAGAATGTGGGTGATAACCTCATCCACATAAAATCTGTACGTTATCTATACTCCTTATCTATGACTTTGGACGTGGGGTTGCGCACTGCGTACAGAAGAGAATGAATAGGGAAGATACAATGGAGAGGAGAGTACGTGGGGAAGGACAGATGTATTACGAGACTGGGTGGTCCATAACGACGTTATTTGTTTTGGGTTCTAAAAATACAGGTTGACACAGGAGGGCAAAGTGGAGGACAGGAAAGGTAAGAGAGAACGGAGGAGGAGTAGAGTGCGCGTGTGGGAGAGAGGGAGGAAAAGGGAGGGAGAGAGGAAGTCTACTAAATACGGACGGACACATTACACCCTCAGTAAGCACCATCACATACGAGAGTCCTCCTTTGTAAACAGAGCCTGAGAGCCTCCAACAGAGAATAACAAGCTGGGCAGCAGCACCCTCCTTCCTCCCGGTGCCGCGTCAACAGCCGTCAAGAGTGTAAGGTATCACACACACACACACAACCATCCGCGCGCCACGTCCCCTCTCTTCTTTACCAGGAATTTACATGGAGTGCGCTCCTGGGTCCTTTTACAGGCCTCGTATTCCTGTGTGACGCTGGTAACACCACAACACACCCCCCCAGGTGCACGCACCTCTTTCATCTGAAGTACCTGACTCGGTGACGCATTAATTTCGGTGGCTGTGTGTGTGTGTGTGTGTGTGTGTGTGTGTGTGTGTGTGTACGTCCAGACACGCACGCATATGCCTGTGTGCACCCACGGGAAGATCTGTAATAATACAGTTTTACCGAACCTTGCAATTCTTTTCTTTTTTCAATCCTGGCAAACGTCTCCGCCGGATATTGAGGCACACGTCTGATTCCCCCGGTACAATACCTCTGCGCTGATGCCACATTATACCGGGAGAGCCAGTGGCATCTCCCTCCCTCCTTTGGATTTTATTAAAGGGTCATTTCTTCTTCTTATGTGGCACTTCCCTCACTCCCTTAGATCTTATTAAAGGGTCATTTCTTCTTATTAATTCCTTCCTCCGAGGCTCCTCCAGCCGTAGCACGGGTCTATGGTAGAGTGGACACGCCTGAAGTATTTTATCATCTTGGTTTTCCACTCGAAATATATATATATATATATATATATATATATATATATATATATATATATATATATATATATATATATATCAGCGAGGCTTCTGCAGTAAGGACGGCGCCAACTACGGTTCTAAATAATTTTGATTTTTGTGTCGCAACTGCGGTTAATTTACTGTGCACTCCTACCCATCCTATGGGGCGGTGGCGCAAGAGAGACTACAGAGCGCATACAGAAGATCCCCGCGCGGATACAGCTGTTTCTTTTACGAGAAACTTGACGGTAAGAAGATATACACGAGACTTGGAAGTCACCACCAGACTGGCTTGCCCAAGACCGTTCTCGACCTGTCGGCCAGAGAACGTCCCTCCGCCAGCGTCGTCGTGGCACTGTGGGTCGCCTCAATGACTGAATGACATCATGGGTCACATAGTGACCAAAGACGGGATTACGTAGACAGTATTCAATCTCTACTATGGTCATTTAACATGATCATGACGGTGATGCTCACCATATCAGAGGCGACCACTGATAGCGGGTATCGTTATCATCATCATCACGACCTTCAGCGAGTAAGGGAGAAATCAGAAACAGCGGAGGGAACAAGAACTTAGCTTAGGGTACTCCCGCGAGAGCGCTCGCCTGAGCTCATGTGGACGACGCGCCTCATATACGATACAGATCACAGACGGTGGCGGGGATGATGATGGACCCATTGATAAGCTCCTCCTGCCGGCTCGTGAAGATCCCATCGGTATAATGTCAGGAGGGAGTTATCACTGGGCAGGGTAGCACCACCCTACTGACTTGTTGACGAGGCGAGTCAATGACGCGCGTGAAGAGTGGGAGGGAGTAGACTAAGAGGCTGAATAACAGGCTTGTGTATATAAGGCGAGTGGTAATGTATGTCCCGGTATGTATGGGGGAGAGAGAGAGAGAGAGAGAGAGAGAGAGAGAGAGAGAGAGAGAGAGAGAGAGAGAGAGAGAGAGAGAGAGAGAAATACATCCACTGCAGAACGCTCGTGTGTCATTCCTTGACACTCTTCTCGCCCGATTCCCCGTTTTCTCTACCATTTATAAACATATATCTGTGTTACGTTCGAAACCGCCGGAGCTTCGTGGAAAACAAACCCGATGGCTCGTCGATCGTTTCAGTCCCTAGAATGAAACTGAAACTGTGTGATTCAGCGTCTTGCTCCTCGCATGTAGCGACTGTGTGCCTCTCTCTCTCTCTCTCTCTCTCTCTCTCTCTCTCTCTCTCTCTCTCTCTCTCTCTCTCTCTCTCTCTCTCTCTCTCTCTCATACCAACACCATGACATGAAAATCTCCCTCTCTTATCTATTACACATTTTTTCCCCCCCTCACCCTTGCGTCTCTCTTCACCGTGAGGCGGAGGGAGAATGTGGCCGAGGGAATGGGGAAGGATGGGGCAAATATACGACGGTCAAACACCGATCCACTCCCGCCATCTGGCCAGATGTCGCCACCAGCCAAACCTAAAGATGCTTCGTATATTTTTCACAAGCGAGGAAGAAAGAGGAGAAAAAAAATATAATCTTGGTTGCACTGGGAACAGTTACATGGATACACAGACCACACAGGCTCCAAGGTCGATGAGAAGTGGTCTAGCCTTAACACTACCTTAAGGAAGTTTCCACTGAACCTCTGCTGACATGACTAGATGACTTCCTGGGTAAGGTCACGTCTGGCATGTTGAGGACGTACGTACGTACGTGTGTCATTACCCACATGCACTGAACGGGGAGGGAGTTGAGCACTCGTCGGGGGCTCCGTCTCCTGAACCTTCTTCACTACACGGCTTTTTAAAAACAACTATACACCGTTCGCAGTTAATATTTCCTCCGTCACTTTATTCCACTCATCCACCACTGTTATAGTACCCTCAGTCACTATATTCGATTCATCCACCATTGTCATAGTACAAGGGTATTTCTCTACGTCTTTTTGTAACACGTTTCCTGATTTATTTCATGTTACACCCTCTGACTGCTCTGTCCCAATGCCTTTCGAAGAACTGTTCCCTGTCTCCGTCAGCAGCCTGGGGACACGTTCTATATACAAGCTCATCAAAAAAGAAAATCATTCAAAAATTTCAATCTCCTGGCATGAAAAATCAAATAAAAATGACAAATACAAATAAACCAATTCTTTTTTTCTTTTTTCTAAATTTGAAACTTACTGTCCTTGAGTGTAGCGTATCACATGAGGGAGGGAGTGTGAGGAAGTCTCATGAAACGAACACCCTGTGAGGCCTCCTTCCCTCACTCCTCCTCTCAAAAGGAGAGTATGTTTTGCCTCCTCCCTCCTCCTCCTCTCAAAAGGAGAGTATATTTTTGGACCCCCGTCTACACTCGGCCGCCACGTAATGTTCCGTCAAGTCTCGTCAAACGCGAAACATTATATTTTTTCCCCCCTGAAGCCCCACGCCATCACCTATCTCTCTATCTCTCCCCACCCCAACACAAACCCCCCCAGTTCGTTTCAACGCCTTCCCCCCATGATGTATATTACATCGCCAGCCGACATTATTTTATTTTTCGCCGTTGTTTTCTCTCGCGAGCATTTTCGCCGCGGGCTAAATTAGATAGCAAAACTTGTCAGCAACTCCGCCGTGGGACGCTATCAGCCATCTCTGGAATGAGGAAATCGGAAAGAGGAACACGCTGCTGCTGCTGCTCCTCCTCCAGCCTTACAATCGTTTCTAAACATTCTTATTTCATATGGAAAACCAGAAGGGGAAG
Organism: Panulirus ornatus; assembly: GCF_036320965.1. Classification (NCBI taxonomy): domain Eukaryota; kingdom Metazoa; phylum Arthropoda; class Malacostraca; order Decapoda; family Palinuridae; genus Panulirus; species Panulirus ornatus. Next base: position 12,011,891 of record NC_092242.1, on the reverse strand, counting down.
TAAATGTAAAATTATAACCTCGTACGCCAGAATAAATTATGATTTCCTCATATATATATATATATATATATATATATATATATATATATATATATATATATATATATATACATATATACATATATACCAACAGACACTGGAAATCATAGAGGTCTAAAAATAACATCAATCAGTCCTCAATGCCTTTGTAAGAGAGAAATTTCGTTCATCTTTGTGTAAAAACATATATAAGGGTTTTCTACGTCAAATTTTTCCCCTCAAATGTGTCTTTGCGTTAGTGTGGCTAGCCTTGATGGAGGAGTTACTCAACAGAGGTAGTGGTCACCTGAGTGAAAAGCCGATCCCCACACCAGGTAACCACTCCCTCTCCCTCTACCTCCTCCTCCTCTTTTTCGTCTCCCTCTCTCGGACAAACTGGCCCCCTTCCTTCACCTCCTCTGCCTGCACCTCACGGCTGTCCCCACAGCCACTTGACCCAAGTCTTCCTTACACCTGTAAAAAGACTAAATTTCCGCGGGAGTGCCTGGAGAGCACCTCACCTCCCACCGATACCTCCTCAAGTCCTCGAGTGAGGAAATGCGCGCGCGTCTGCATCAGCTGGTGGTGGTGGTGATGGTGCCACTCCTTCAGCAACTAGCAGCCCTACAGCACGTACCAGGGGGGCGGCCTGGGGGCACACACGACGACGGAGACCCCCACCCCGTCCGACCCAGGGTTGCTGGTGCCTGGCCCTGGGTGAGAGGGGTCAACGCTGCCATGTCCTCCCAGACTCTTGTCGTGCCGGGACCAGATTACTTGCCAAGTTAGAGGCGCCTGGCGGAGTCTGTGTGTGTGAGCGAGGCGACCCTCCTCTGTACGGCCGGACTTGCTCGGTGCCTAGCTGGCTGCTTGGC
>NC_092242.1:11953498-12005998 GCF_036320965.1 Panulirus ornatus | reverse complement strand
AAAAGAGGAACACAAAGAGCCTTGATTACACACAGAGATGATTAGAACTGCACAGGTGCAACAAGCGTATTATGTCATCAGATCAATGACGGGATGGCCGACAATCTGTGGGAATCACCGTGCAACGTTAAGCTCTATAGACAATACCGACGTGGATCAATATTTGGGGAAATCTGATCCACTGATCACGCAGGTGTGATTCTTGGCCACAAAAGATATGACACTCGAGAAGGCCGCCACAACTCTTGGGTATGAGGGCGCGACCCATGACCTAAATCCAGGCAAATCATACCCAAGGGTCGTACCGCCGTGCTCCGCGGGGTTGAAGACTTGAAATGATAACCTCTGTCATTGGTGTTGGAGTCTTTAATCTATGTCTGGCTCGTCGGGCGAATCACGACATCTGTCTTTCCAAACGTGACAACATTCCCTCATCCCTTGCCGTTGTCCCTTACAGGCTTCCCCAGCCCACCCAGCAACGCCAACACACTGCACCACTGACTGACACACTCTCCTTCACAACACTCCCTCAGGAAATGCTTCAGACGAGACACTGACGAAGACTTTGAGACGCCTCCCGCACTCGGCAACACCTCATTTTCCTGATATCGATCCACTTACGGTTCTCCTATCTCCAGCACCCTGGACCAGGAGAAGACAATCTTTTTATTTTTCACTGTCCTCAACAACTCTTTTCGGCCCTGTCAGGTATGGATATATGACTTGAAATTCGTGCATCTACAATGGATGATCCGTCTTAAAAAAAAAAAAATGAAAAGCGCCGACTGACAAAAATTATCAAGTAAAATCTACAGGGTCTGACAAATCGTTTTATATATAACTAATTACCACAGAAATACTTTGCCTCGCGTATACTTCGAGACAAACGAGGAGTAAGAACAGGAACGAATACTCTCGAGACAGACCCGGCAGACGGCCGTCAAGGTCGTCCGAAGCACAACAACAACAGGGACACTGTATTAAATCAAAAGGCAAGTCAGAAACTTGAGGAGAGTCTTTAAGTGGTTTAATTACTTTTCAGGCCTGCTGCCGTCCCCTGCTTTCGTTTCTTCTCCTTCTCTCTCTTTAACAGAGAAAGTTAAAGCTTCTTTCTCTTTACTAGAGAAAGTTAAAGCTTCTCTCTCTCTCTCTCTCTCTCTCTCTCTCTCTCTCTCTCTCTCTCTCTCTCTCTCTCTCTCTCTCTCTCTCTCTCTCTCTCTTTTGGGGGAGAGGAGGGTAGATACTACAAATGATAAGTCATCGTGTAGAGAGATAGCAAACACTCTCTAACGAGGCTGAGAGAGGCTCAGAACTACATCTGAACTTAGAGAGAGAGAGAGAGAGAGAGAGAGAGAGAGAGAGAGAGAGAGAGAGAGAGAGAGAGAGAGAGAGAGAGAGAGAGAGAGAGAGAGAGAGAGAGAGAGAGAGAGAGAGAGAGAGAGAGAGAGAGAGAGAGACGCTATCATTCAGTCGAACCTCCAGAAGACTTTACCTCTCCTTCAGCGCCACCTTGGAGGGTTCCATGTCAGACATCCTCACACCCTTCCTTCTTGAACCATAACTATACTCCCTCGCCTCTAAGAAGAAAAAATAAAAAAAAAAACATGCTTCGCAGTTGCAAGAAAAGTTCACGTCTCCAGGAGGGCCTCCGGGTTGAAGACATGAAAATAATGCTCCTTACGCAAGAAATCTGGAGAGTCAGGTGGCGTATGTCCGGAGGGACGACGAGACCAGGGGACGAACGAACGAACGAACGCCTCTTCCGTTATCGTCCTCGCCCGGTGGGCCCGATATCTGCGTGTGACGGCAGTGTTGGAACACTGCAACCCATGAGGGAAGGAACGCTACGACCCTTAGCTATGACTGTCTTGACCTTTAAGGTGCTCAAGGGTCGTACCGTCGAGCTCGAGGGGTCAGTACACCAGCCTAAGTCGTCTAGCTTCTGGTGTTTGATATAAACGTGCGATATCGTCTAACGGTGCACGCAACTCAACCCCTTCGACCCAGTCCCCATCCCCATCAACCCAATTCCCATCACCGTCAACCACACCCTCATCAACGTCACCCACACCCCCCACCACCTTCTACTCAACCCTCACCACCTTCAACCCGACCCCCCGCCACCTAAACTTTGCACACCGGCCGCCGGGATTAAAAGCTTGAAGTATCAGCCAATTAGCGTGGCTGGGCCGCAGGTAGACAGGGAGGCGAGTCGAACCCCCTTGAATCCTCTCTAAGAAGATGGGTCGCAATGGCGGAGAGCAAGGGAGTGTGGTTCCTGATGCCAGTGTGGTCCTGTCATATGACAGTTACAGCGGCTCTCTGGGTGTTGCCAGAACTTCCAACAGCCATACACGAGTCACGATGGCTCTAAATCTTGTGATGACTCATGACAAGTGTCGTGCATGACAGCTAGAGTAACTTTGGCCGCGGGGGAAGGTTCATGACAGTGTCACATGGGTTACTGCGCCTCTGGGTCTTGTAACATCGCGTGACGGCGTCACATATTACCATTACAGGGGCCCTTGGTATACTGACGGCTCATGACAGTGCTCCACGTGACAGTTTCAGTGGCTATGAACACATGGCAGTGCCACATATTACACCGACACTCTGGCTCTCGGGTCGGTGTTGTCATCTGGCTCATTCATGATATCCTGCGACTCAAAAAAAAAAACAGTGACTCAATTTACATGAACACGAGTCTAAACAGCTTCTTGTAAGGATGAACAACCTTCTTTACTTAGCGTCCCTCGAATCTCCTACCGTAAAGTTGCACAAGCTCCGACCAAAGCCAAAAAAAAAAAAAAAAAAGCCCCTCTCTCCTTAGCTTAACACTATACGACACTGAGCCCCATCTCCCTACCGCCCAAGTGACTTGGGAGCAAGCATACCAAACCCTCCCCCAATCCTCGAGGAAAGATGGGAGGAAGGGAAGACGACCCACGCTCCTGCGTCTCCCTTATCACTGCCATCGGTGACGTAAAATCCATAAACCCTTCAAATGAAGTGAGCGAAACCGGAAGAGAAAACCCCCTGCTCTTAAAAGCTGACAACGAGACGAACCACTGAAACACGAGCGCTCGTTTCAGGATTATTATGAATTTCCGCCCTCCTCTTTTCATGCAAATTATTAATATCTGGGAAGGAGAGACAAATTAGAAGGGAGGAAAAAAAAAAAAAAAAAGCTTTTAATCTTCCCAAAATACGAAAATACTGACAAGAATTCAGTGCTGGTTGCCAATCTCCGCCGCAGTCTATCGTAAAAGGGTGAAAGAACGTTGCTGATGGCAAGTCTTGATACCTGGATCCCACCACGGGAGCTTCCGGGTGGCTCTTGAATCCCACGAGAGGGCTTCCGTGCGGTTCTACCATCAAGGTTGGCAAATGGTTCTTTATTCTGTTCTTGAAGCATAAGGAGAGGCCTCTGTGTGGTTCCGTGTGATTTGACCAGCAGGTTCGCAAGTGGTTCTTCACTCTGGTCTTGAATCCTAAGAAGGGACTTCCGCAGGGTTCCGTGCAATTTTACCGATAGGTTCCTAGCCGTTCCTCGTTCGGTTCTTTAGTCGTGGGAGACGGCTTCCGCGCGGTTCCACGTGATTTTTACCGGTAAATTCCTAAGCGGTTCCTGGTTCTTAACAGGTGCTTCCTGGCTATCAAGAAGTGAGGACTCTGCACAGGCTCTTACCTGAAGAGGGCTACCAAGTGGCTCCTCAAGAGGGCTTGTTGGTCGTGCATGGATTTTACTCAGAGCGGAGCCCCTGAGAGGTTCTTGAACTTCCCTAAAGGGGATTTAAGGACCGTTCCTTATCATCTGTAAGAAGTACTTGTTCTTGTGGTTCTTGGTCTTCCATAAGGAGAACACCTGAGGGGCTCCTGGATCTTCCCCAAAGAGTAAAGCTGACGGCTCCTGGATCCTCCCTGAAGACTCTTTTTGGTGACTCTAGGACTTGCCCTTAGAGTGCCTCTGGGGGAGCCCCAAGGATCTTACCCAGAGAGTGCTTCTTGAGGCTCTAGGATATACCCTAAAGAGTGACTCTGAGGAGCCCTTGGAACTTTCCTGCAAAGGACTTCTGAGTGATTCCTTGAGCTTCCCTCATACAGAGGTTCTGATGGCTCCTACAGCTGTACTATAGACAGCTCAGGATCCTTCCCTAAAAAGGGGATCCTGGATCTTCCCCAGAAGGGGGCTTCCGGTTGGCTTCTCTGGGGACTCGCTTCATACCATTCCATAAGGACGTCTGGTTTACCGGGCTTTTGCTATAACCACATATCCTTGTTGCTGTGAACCACATTCCCTTGCAACTCCTTTCAACTCGCACGCTAAAAAAATGATTCTTATCAAATGGCTATTCACTGCGATCAAGTGTGGGATCAAAGCCTACGCCATGGGACACTGAAGTCAAGGAAAAAATACTTACGTGAAAAAATAAACTTAAAAATTCTGGAATCTAGGGGTATATATATATATATATATATATATATATATATATATATATATATATATATATATATATATATATATATAAATCGAGGCTCATGCGCAACCCTCCACGCTGTTAAGTCATCCGATAAATGCTTACCTGTTGATATCACCCAAACTTTAGTCTGGGAAACTGAACAACTCAACTTCAGAAGGAAAACTTCATCTCCGCGTCACACCCGAGGCTCGTCGTCTTGTTCGTCCGAGTCACAGGAGGAACCACACACGTCCTGGTGTCGTACAATTCTGTGCAGCATGGAAGGAGTGTTGTTGGGCGGGAGAGTTAGTACATTACAGCTAGGGCAGCTGGATCGTCAAGCCCTGGTGTTACAACTCGCGTATTGCAAGGTAGGAGGGAGGGAGGTGTGGGGTCAGCGTTAAAGATCTGTTACTGCCACCATGACTGGTTTAAAGAGTGGTATTCTGGGACTTCAAAGGCGGATCTAATAGCCTTCTTGCTTCCGATATCACCGTCTTTAAGAGTAGTATTTTCCGTAGCTTAGCAAACCTGCGTTTCCGATATGGATCTTACGATAGGGTGGCGCGACAGCGACTGTAAAGGGTTATATGGCGATAACGCGAGAGATATCTGAGAATCTTCAAAGGGATAATCCAACAGATGTCCACAGGGCGGTCAACGTCACTGGGGTCCAGTCAGAAATGTGGTACCACCAAAATTGCGACTGGAAAAACAGCCACCACATCTAAGACTGTGAGAGTTACGTAGGCCTACGGGTCGCGGCCTCCAGTAGTATGACTTGGGATGTACACGATGGCTACCACTGCGGTCGTCTCTGGCCTGACGCCTTTGCTGGGGGTTCCGCCCGGTCAAAGCCCAGGCAATGATACCTGAAAGGACGCAACTTCACACTCGAGGAGTGAACGCAATCTGAACTCCCAGGCTGACGTACTGACCAGTACACTGCTGCCTATGTGAGTGGTACAACCTGAACCTTTCCCTGAGATGAGCATCCCACTCTCCTACGAAGGCTTGGGTGCTGAGACCCACCTACCTCCCTCCGCCACACGTCCTGCGCGGACTGTCACACTGGCTCATTCCCAATGCATAGCATCTACATATTCTGGACTCTGAGGTCGCGTAGCGCTTCGGGCGTGTCTCTTTGCCTCTACTTCCCTCCATACCTTTCATGCGCTACGTCTATCATCGTTCCCCCCCTGACCCTCCAATCTCACCTTTTCTTTTCTCTCTCTTTTTCTCTTCCTCTTTGTATCGTCAATACCCGTGATCCGTCTCCGCATCATCGTTTCTTCTTACAATCTTTCTTTTATCGTCTATTTTGTCCACTTCAGTTTACGCTGCAGACGCGTCCCGTCTCCAGTTGAGACAGAATAAAGGAAATTCTTTGGTAATATTTCTTTTTTTTTCCTTCCCAGACGGGAGGTGGGTTGTGTACTAAGTCTACACTGCGTGTGTAACAGAATGTAAATGTGAGTTGTTTGCCGGCCCGTGCAGAACGCAGAGCCATCACTGAACACGGTTTGCCCAGCCAATATATATATATTTCTGCGCTCTGGTCATACCAACTCCCCCCGACCCCTTCACCTATAAGTAACCTGGATTACCTTCGACCTGATAGTCTAAGAGTTGTTACATCTGACATTTCTTCTGTTTTACTGACTCGGTATCAATCAGTTCAATTTACTTTTTTTTTTATAAACTATTTGGCATTTATTTGGCGCTGACCTCACGAGGTATTTTACCCCTCACAGCCCGGACTGGGTCTAGCCTACTGAGTTGGGACGCTGGTTGACCAAGCTGTTGGAAGCCGCGGTCAGCAATATCACGTGACCCCCTACGGCCTAGTCGCTCTGGCGCACTTTGTAAACACTCCCAGAGGGCATCCTTAAATCACTCCACCGTGCACATTAAGTGCATTTCTGACTTCCACAGGCAATGCGGTGCACTAGATTCATTGATTCAAATTTACTCTATTTTTTTAGTTACTTCTCAATCTTTTTCTCTTTCTTTTCCTGCCGTCAGTAACGAGTATGGGTTCCTGTGTGGTCACGACACACTACACCACCTGCGGTTGGGAGGCTAGGGGATGGAGGAGGCCAGTGGCCCAACACTGGCCGCACCTGACGCCACAGTTCCCACTCCAGTATGACGCTGTCCCTCCCACTCCAAGTATGACGCTGTCCGTCCCACTCCAAGTATGACGCTATTCCTCCCACTCCAGTATGACACTGTTCCTCCCACTCCAGTATGACGCTGTTCCTCCCACTCCAGAATGACGCTGTCCCTCCCACTCCACGTATGACGCTTTCCGTCCCACTCCAAGTATGACGCTGTTCCTCCCACTCCAGTATGACGCTGTCCGTCCCACTCCAAGTATGAAGCTGTTCCTCCCACTCCACTATGACTTTGTTCGTATATATATATATATATATATATTACATATACATATTTACTACAGGGACTATTTTTCTAGCATGGTATACGTGAAACACCCTAAAACCATCTCAAAAATTATTTTGGAGGGGCTGTTTTAAAATGGCGGTTGGGAGGCCATAGATGAATCATTTTGGGAGGCAACAATACGGAGGGGGGGGGGGCCGATAAGCTGCCGGTATTGTAGATGATGGCTGCTCGCTCGCTCGCCCTTTTGATCAGTATGTAAAAAAAAAAAATAGAAAAAAAAAAAGGTAGAATTGGATGATGGACAGGAAGCAATATATAGGGTTGCTGTAGGGGATGGGGTGGGAGAGAGGGGGTGGGTTGTTTGGGGAGGGGGTGGGGGGAATCCAGCAGATTAGTCGGTTATTAACGAAGTTCTGGGCCACGGCAGCAGGAGGAGGAGGAGGAGGAGGAGGGAAGGACGGCGGGGACGTAGAAAGAATGGAGAGAGAGAGAGAGAGAGAGAGAGAGAGAGAGAGAGAGAGAGAGAGAGAGAGAGAGAGAGAGAGAGAGAGAGAGGGGGGGGGGAGAGAAAAGGAGAGAGAGAGAGAAAAGGAGAGAGAGAGAAAAGGAGAGAGAGAGAGAGAGAGAGAGAGAGAGAGAGAGAGAGAGAGAGAGGGGGGGGGAGAAAAGGAGAGAGAGAGAGAGAGAAGGAGAGAGAGAGAGAGAGAGAGAGAGAGAGAGAGAGAGAGAGAGAGAGAGAGAGAGAGAGAGAGAGAGAGAGAGAGGAGAAAAGGAGAGAGAGAGAGAGAAAAGGAGAGAGAGAGAGAAAAGGAGAGAGAGAGAGAGAGAGAGAGAGAGAGAGAGTCCTGCAGGCATGTACCTGCGACGAGAAACTGTGCCTTACGGCAGGTAAGCTAGTTCGTGGCGTTCAACGCATTCAAGAGAGACAGAGAAGAAAAAAAAGAGAGAAAAAAAATGGAGACGTATTACAAAACTGAATTCTTGCGTGTTAACAGGAACTCTTGCCAGATTTTACATCGCTGTGAACAGGCAGTAGAGCGGCCTCCAAGACAGAGAGCCCGCCCGCCACCCTCTCCCATCACCAGCAGCTTCTGAACCGTACAAGGGCCCCCGTTACTCACCCATTACCCTGCTCCCAGATTCTGTTATCACCTACACTCCTTAACTTTCCGGCGATTCCCCACTCCACTTGACTGGCGAGCAAACAGGGTGTCTCCTCCCTCCACACCCAGCAACACTCCCCTACACCTGCAACACAACACGAGGGAGTCTTGCTCCGGAGCATTAGGCCTTATTTCAAGTCAAAAGCCTGAGCGAAAGACGAGAAACTGTCGCGTATTATCAACTGTAGTCTGTTTCTACCCACATCCCCAGCCACCTGCCTTTCGACTACTCCATCAAAGAAACACAACGTTTGCGAACGCTTGAGAGAAAGACGGAAAGCCGTTTGAAATAATCATATAGCACAGCCATCTACACACTGCCTGCCTTGCATCTTTTTAATGTATGAAATACGCGGTTTACGTATGACGCGCAGTGCATCCACACGCATCTCGAGCACCATATAAACACGTACGCACGCTTACGACGAAGGGCGTATACAACGGCCTCCACACCCACCTCCATCATCGCCAGACTTGCCCGCGGTGTTAGAACAGTCTTAAAATATTTGAAACAATTTTCGAGTGGCTGCTGGGAAGTTAAATTACGTCCAGAGTGGGAGGGATGAGAGCAGCCCCTTCCCTCCTCCTCCCTCCCCCACACTATGCTCTCCCGAAATTCTTTCTGGACAAAACTCTCTCTGCCTTTTTCCACAATGGCCAGAACTTTCGGGGGGTGGGGAAGAAGAAGTTCCTTTCCAGCTGTTTGTAAAAGGAGGGAATGTGTCAAGAACTAGGGGGTAGAACTGTATCAAAAGCAGAGTGTAGCTCTGTGCATCTATGAGAGAGAGAGAGAGAGAGAGAGAGAGAGAGAGAGAGAGAGAGAGAGAGAGAGAGAGAGAGAGAGAGAGAGAGAGAGCGTGTGTGCGTCTGCGACGCAAAAAAGTTTAAAGCTCGGCAGCAGAGGCCAATGACACTTCTGTAGATTCCCCGTCTTCAACTCCTCCCAGGATGGCGACCAAGATTCCCCCCGCGCCCCGTGCAGTCCAGGAACCGTGGGTCGTGGACGGGTCCACCCAGAGTCACGGGCCTCATTTCCGCCAGGGTCCTATCTGCCAAATTCGAGCCAGGAAGCGAACATCCAATAAACTGATGACATTACCAACATCACAAGAAAAAAATATATATCAAACGACATCACTACCATCTCTCAGATACTTCCGGGTCTTGACTCATTTCTTTTACGATAAGTTCACAAGTTTGCGTTTCTCTTCCGACGAATGAAAATGGTGCCGGATTAAGGGGTTGGTTCGATAAAGAGGCGGTGCTGAGAAAATTGGTGGTCATAAACTCGAAGGCCAGAGCTTCCAACGACGAGGCGAGGCAATATTTCTTTTTCTTTCTTCAAAAAGGGATAGTGATGTATGGAGCCACTCGGCCAACTAGACACAGCTGAGGACATCTTCACACACAAGTCCAAAAACAGGACCTGACGTCGAACTGACGTCACGTTGCTCCTGCGCAGCTCGTGAAGCGGTTCATACGGCAATCTCGGCTTACTGGAGACACCTATTTGCTTTTTCTACTCTCAACCACACAATATGCTTGAAGGTTTCTGGTCTCTCCTACCATCATAAGAAGCCCCCTCGAGATGACTCGGTGATCTGTTGCAGAGGTCCTTCCCGAGCAATTCATCAGATGACGCGATGCATCTTCGAGCCCGGGCGTCTCACGACCTTGCGCTACAGAGGGTGCGGAAGTGCCCGGCAAAAATACTTGTCTCTGGCGTTCACTTTTTGGCGGCGGTGCTCTTCGTTCGGAGTTGCCCGTCGGTGGACATGGGAGTGGTGGGTATATTCAGTTCGCTGTCTTCCATCTCCTTCACTAGCGCCGTTTTTGTCTGGGCGTGCGAGCTGGGGGAACTTCCTGCCTTGGCGTCCGCCCCTTTTGTCCCTCTCCTGCCACAGCAAAATCCTCTTACTAACTCCAGCTCCGGCCTCCTCCTCCTCCTCCTTTACTATCCCAATGCTACCACAATTTAAAATGCGACTGCTGATAACCTCGTCATGGACCATCAGCTGGTCTCCTGTTGTTTACTGTTACCATTGTGCACCTGCCCTTCCATTCCCTTCCCTCTTCCCCTCCCTCCCTTTCCTTTTCTTTCGCCCTTCCACCCATTTCATCTTCGCCCAATTTTACCATATGCATTTTTCGCTTCTTCCCTGTCATACCTCTTTCTGTACTGACTGAATTACCCTGCGATGAGCACCCGGTGAAGTCTTTAAGTGTCTTCTTCTACCCCAACAGCCCGGGCTGGGCGTAGGCTGCGTTCTTTAGGTTCACGTTACTTTAAAAAAAAACCAAACTTAAATCAACTTTTCTGAACATGACTACTTGGAAATGCACTTCCTGGTACGGGCGTGATCCCCTCACTGCGCGTCCTGCACGGAGCTCCGTCCTGGACTACGACAGCTTTGGAACCTCTGCCTCGAGGAAGGCTTCGACTTCCCTGGATCCCACGGAACCTCTGGGGAAATCCCACGACTCCGGGGGGGAGATTTCTCTGAAGATTATCGACCTGATCTCAGGCTTATACTCGGAACCGTCGTGTGCTCTGGGGTAACTAGTGCACTGCCTGCCTCCTTTCCCGTTAACCTCCGCCGTGAGTGAGGCAGGGCTGCACGTTCCACACCTACATCTCTCAAGTGTACGGCGAAGTGTACTGATACGAAGGGCAATACCATAGTTCGTGTAGACCTTCGTCAGCAGTCATACTAAAACTCCGGATTTCACACAGGATACGCTAACGTTGAGTGTCGATGCTTTGGCTGATGCTGGGGGGGTCTTCGACGAGGAAGCTTTAGGTCTTCTCGTTTACCGTACAAGAACGACAGACATTATAGGCAGTCCCTGAGATTTACGGAACAACATTACCACGAAGATCCTCCTCCTCTGCCAGCCAGCCGGAAAGGCAGTGAAACCTATGACAGACTCCTTCACTGAGATGATGTGGCCCATCATTTCATGTGTGTGTGTGTGTGTGTGTGTGTGTGTGTGTGTGTGTGTGTGTGTGTGTGTGTGTGTGTGTGTGTCAAAATTCAGTGCAGTAAAATGAGATCGTCATACTGAGATGGATCGCTGGTGTAAGGCGCTACCACCACTAACCTCCAAACCTAATACGAGACCCCAACAAGAACAGTCTGGTGGGTCATGAGACGTTACAGCTGCATATGTGACCTCCTCCCACCCTCACACCCTAGCCACATGTGACCTTCCCCCCGCCCCCCTCACACCCCAGTCCACTTCCCAAGACTTTTTCTTCGTATGACTCCAGGCTTACATGCAGGAAGGCATGGTTCATGTTCCGTCGTTCACACGTATAAAAATACGAAATCTATTACAAGACAAATCGAGAATGATCAGTGCTCTCTCTCTCTCTCTCTCTCTCTCTCTCTCTCTCTCTCTCTCTCTCTCTCTCTATCTATCTATCTATCTATCTATATATATATATATATATATATATATATATATATATATATATATATATATATAGCCTCTCAGACAGTGGCAAGAGCTAGCAAGGCAAACATCCCTGATAGGACATTCCTTGCCTCTCCTCCCCTCCTACCCCCTCCAAGGTCGCGGGGTCAGGGCGTGACCATTCCGCCCCTCGCGAGTGGCCAGCTGATCCACATGTGGCACAGTGAGGTCCCTTGTTCCCTCGGACCACTACCACCACCACCACCACCAGCCGGGCCTCATCCACCATGATGACAGAGGGGGAGCAAGAAGGGAGGTGCTGAGCAGCTAGGGAGGGAAGGTAGTGAGAGGAGTGGGTAGAACGTAGGGGAGAGGAGAGAAATACGAAGACAGAGGGAGAGTGATGGAAGGAGATATGGGAAGAGAGGAGTCGAGTACTGTCCTGGTACTGTGAGTCAGGCATAACAAGAATGCACTACGAGAAGCACCCTGGTCATGTAGTACCCTATATTGCTCCTGGCTCGACAATATATATATATATATATATATATATATATATATATATATATATATATATATATATATATATATATATATATATAAATAAATATATATATATATATTTTAATTTTCCAAAAGAAGGAACAGAGGGGGCCAGGTGAGGATATTCCGAAAAAGGCCCAGTCCTCTGTTCTTAACGCTACCTCGCTAATGCGGGAAATGGCGAATAGTTTGAAAAAAAAAAAAAAATATATATATATATATATATATATATATATATATATATATATATATATATATATATATATATATATATATATATATATGTATATATATATATATATGTATATATATATATATATATATATATATATATATATATATATATATATATATATATATATATATATATATATATATATATTCTTTCTCTTTTTCTAATACATATTCGCCATTTCCCGCATTAGCGAGGTAGCGTTAAGAATAGAGGACTGAGCCTTAGGAAGAAAATTCTCGTGAAAGAACCCTGTCCTGCTGCACCCACACGTCCAGCACATGTCCAACGAGTAAGTAAGAACAGAAAGAGAACAAAAGGGGGAAACAAGAGTGTACACACAAACAAAATGACAAACTTTTATTTTTCCCCTTTAGAAAAACTTAACCAGAACACCAAGCTTTTTTCTTTTTCTTTCATCTTTTTTTTCCTTTTTTTTACGTTGGTATTGTCTCTCTCTCTCTCTCTCTCTCTCTCTCTCTCTCTCTCTCTCTCTCTCTCTCTCTCTCTCTCTCTCTCTCTCTCTCTCCATGGTTCAGATTATATAAATAAAGTGCATTGTGCACGTGGAAACAAGGCAAACCATCACTTTCCCAGCCATGTGGAAGATGGACATATCCAAGGAAGGCATCTCAAGACTGGCCCAGCCCCACACACACACACACACACACACACCCACACACACACTCCAGCACAAATAGCCTATTATGATGCTTCGCAAGCATGTGCATACTTAGGACACACTTGAAAACCTCAAGAGTAATCACAAACCTACTCCACATTATCATGCCTGGAAGAAGAAGAAGAAAAGATATGCAACCCCTTCTTTAGCACTCAGCCAAAAGCTTCGAATATCAGTTCGCGAAAACTGCTCACATCCACAGCAACTATGATCTGGAGCGCTGTTTACGTACCCGAGAACATAAACAACCGCACACTTAATTCCCACTTAATTTCACGAGGAGTAAACTATACCACCTTACTAGCACAGCCCTCGCTACACCGTGGCGCACAAGTTGCAATATTCAATGGGTTCACGGTACGTGCTTCTTGCCCGAGACGCTGCTTTTGTGTATACGAGGGATGAAGCTACATTGTGTACGACACTACCTCATCACAGATGATCTGCTATCGTGCATACATGTTGTATATGGAAGGGTTATCACACATATACTTGCCATCGTGCATACATGATGGTTATCGTCAACTGTCAGGATAACGAGAGCACAGTTGTGATAAACAAATCACACCCGACAGAGAATGGAAATGAGAAAAAGTAAAAATAGATGCGCGGATTTATTTATCTATTCATAATCACCCTATAAGCAATATGTACGAAAAAGTCCTCGTCTTACCTAAAATGCTCCTGCAGCCCTGGTCTGCGCTACCTGCAGTAGCAAGGAAATGCAGACTCCTTTGAAGAGAGTTCTCTGACGAGACTCTACTCCCAATGATACATCAGCCTTTACAAAGGTGACTTTTCCCTCGCAGTGTAACCTCGAGCAGGCCAGAATATATCCATACACGAAAATGATGTGGTTTCCATGGAAACAACAGTCCAGCCCTACACAACTGTCAAGCTGTTCCTCTGCTCAATAGCGGTGTTGGAGCGCGCGGCCCGTAAGCCTCCATAACCACGGAGTCCAGGCAGGTCTGGCGTACTTACAAGCCCAGTTTTACCCCACAACAGTAAGTGGATAAAAGCTATTACAACGGACGGAGCGGCAGTAAACTCTGGATCCATACCTGTTACAAAGGGACCATCGGCACCAGGAGGCAGACAAGACGCACCTGAGGGAGGAGAAATATGCACTGCATCAGCGGGTTCACGACGGGGGTCATGTATCTACAGCTACTAACCATTTTCTTAACATACGATTAAAATATATACTATTATTACTACATCTGCAGGAACACACACGACTGTGGGAATCCATCCCGTACGATTAAAAATGGGGGATAACGTACATACACACCTTTTCACCAATCACTCTCTTCAGCAAGTCGAAAAATCTCTCAAAGAGTCAAAAGCATACTTCATACACGTATTATACGAGATAACAAGGGAGTCATTTAAACTAAGCAGCTATCGCCATCGTGCCTGGGAGCCGGAAGAATGCTAAACATATCCATATATATACATACACCACAAGGAACTACCGAACCTTATGTAACTGCTTATTAACCACTGACAAATACATGTCTGTACATACTTTCTTTTGCATTTCGGTAGTCAACTGTAAATTGGGAGAAGTCAGTTGTCATTATCACTATGCAAGAGCGAGAGGTCAACTTCAATCACCATCAAACATGTGCGAGAGAGGTTTACCACAATTATCATTAGCATGAATGAGAAGCCAACTACAACCATCACTGAAGATTAACCCAGGAGAACAACAACAGGGTATTACTCTCTCTCTACAAGCCTACAAACTTGTATATTAAGTTGCCTGATTATCCCAGCAGCTTACCGGTGTACACTGAAATGTTTCTTAAGTTCTTGCGCGGCTGTTTTGTACGCGTAATGCTACGTCTACACCTTCTGCAGGAGTACACTGAACGCAGCTCCGGGGGTACCGTGTAGTCCGTCACGCAATTACTGAGTAATGACCCGATTACGCTCACGTCCTCACGTCATGCAAGTACTGACTAGGGTACGCTGGCGTCATGCAGCTACTGACCACGGTTACACCAGCGGAGCGGACGAGGTACCACACACACAAAAAAAGGAGTACCCTTGTCATGCAAGCACCGGCCACCTACCTATCGCACGGTCCCCACACCAACGACCAGCCGCATTCACCATGCAGGAAGCTGGTCGCTCTACTTAATATTCACAAAGGCTGGGGAGGGAGGGAGTACTGCGGGCGCGCGACCAACTTCCTAATGGGACAGATCAATCAGTGCGGCCGGCCGCCCCTTCACAGAACACCCGCCCACGACAACAAAGCCGAGCCCTCACCCTCCTACACACCCGTGCTACAAAAATCCCTTCATTTCCAGGCTATTTCTAAAGTCGTTCATATCAACAAAGTATGTACTAATTTCCACCTTCCACGCATCGCTCTTCTGTGTCTTACATCCATACACCCTTCTGTACACAACAGAGGCGCTACTTTCATGCCTAGTGGGATGGAAGAAACGAATTAATCACATTTTCTTTCTCCACTGGAGGAGTAAAAACCCTGCCATAGGTAATTTCTGCATAACCTGGTTTTAGCGGCTCGCCAGGAAACACCAGGGGCTTCCACCCACTGCGTTACTGACAAGCACCACGCAAAGCTCGTAATGGCTTGTTAGCGAAAGTCTCAGTCATTTTACCAGTTAATTCTGAAGGTAAGAACACGTTCGACCCCACCACCAGTGTTATATGCAGTTCCTTTCTTTGTTCACACACCCACACTACGAATTATGCATATCATGTCACAAGAAGCAGTTAGTTTTATGGACACCGCGATGCAAAAAATATATATTGATGTGAGGAATCTATAAAGTTCCAAGACAGACGAGATGCAAACATGACACCGAAAATCTAGAAAAAAAAAGTAATCTAAAAGTCATTCAAATCGAAGTGTAATTTGTAAGTAAACTAAGAGTTCTCTACAAGTGACGTAATTCACGTATCACGTTTGGTTTTTGCCGGTAAAGCAGGTCAACTTACCCCAAGGTTAAAAGTAATTTCAGAAGAAATTGACCTCTTAGTTAAAATCAATTCCTCAGACATCCGAGCAATTACTGGAAAGGTCGACAGGTAATCTGCAGGCACCTCAAAGGTAATTACCTAATACTCGTCAAGGAATTCGCCTGACAGGTGATTATCTACTGCTGGCCAGGTCATTCACTTCACTGGTAATTACCTAGTACTGCCCAGGTCCTGCACTTCATGGCAGGTGACTAACTTGTATCCTGTATGTCCTTGAGCACGACGGTACGACCTTTGGTGATGAAAGGCTAGGCCTCTGACCTGACCATTAAAGGGTCGGGTCAAAGGTCATGTTTATGGTATACCCAAGGGTATTACCGTGGTGTTCAAGGGTTAAAAGGTATACGTTCTTCCAAGTAATATCAACGTTTTTTACATATTGTCTATCAGTAAATATATATACATCACATGAAGGACTCGAACCCCAGCGCCCAATCCAGGGTTCGAAGCCAACCTATGGTGTATATACATTTGTCTGTCCATCGACAATTTAGTATACCATTTCAAATCTATAAGTTTTCTAAGAATATACGAACGTTCTCTCTCTCTCTCTCTCTCTCTCTCTCTCTCTCTCTCTCTCTCTCTCTCTCTCTCTCTCTCTCTCTCTCTCGCGGAGAGCGCTACGCGCTAGCCCTGCCTTGTGGCGTCATCTCTTCTGAAAAACACTCGTGGGGAAGGTAGGTATGGAACTCCAGGCACTCCACCCTTTCCACTCCTCCGCCCAACTCCCTACTCTCTCGCTGCTAACCTCCCTTTCCCATCCCATCCTCCGCTTACCTTACATGTACTTTAATGTCGATATTGGGGAGCCTTCCTCGCCCACCACAGCTCGGCATGACACCACCCTACCGCACTGCCGGTCCTCTGATCAACCGCGCTGTTTGAGGCTCCGACCGGCAAAGCCTACGTGCCCGCTACGACCTGGCTGGTCGGGGTATGTATACTTTTGAGTTGATGTCTTCAGTCGTCTTCCCCATACATTTCATCGCCGGTTGGTCGATAATGTTTCTCATATCTGAAGGTGGAGCGCCGGATCTGGGAGTCGACACTCCTCTTATCAGTGGCTGTGACTGGCCTCATTACAACACACTGGTTCACTCACTCCTGGCGAACGGTTCCTTAGCGCAATCCTGAAGAGACAAGGCTTGAAAAAAAGTATATATATATATATACTCTCCCCTTGTAAATTATTAACAGAGTCGCGAGTAGTTCTTTCCAACTTCCGAGTCCTGGTTCCCTCACTGCCTCCACACCTGTCCCGACCCTTCCCTTCCGTAACTCTATGGCTCTCCGTTCCTTCCTTCCTTCCTTCCTTCCCCCTTACCCTACCTACCTCACGCCCTTCACCCCACCCGGCCCTAGCTGGCTCGCCGTATGCAGCAGGTACTCCCATAATAAAGCTGTACTGCGAGACCTACGCTGGTGAGTCATCCCCGGCCCGGCCACCTACCCTACACCTACCGTTCTCCCATCTGTTCCGCCTGAAGATAGCCACTCCCACGTTAACACCGTAGAAGTACGCCTCTCCCATACCAGGACGTCTCTACATATATACCTCTCCCGTGTTGGGATGCCAAGACACACCTCCCGTCTTGGGATGCTAAGACACACCTCCCGTGTTGGGATGCCAAGACACACCTCCCGTGTTTGGGTGTGGAGATATATCTCCCACGCTTGGACGTTTTGGACGGGACGTTACACCGCCCACGTCCGGGTGTTGAGGTACATCTCCCATGTTTGGAGGTGGAGTTACACATCCCACATGAAGTTAATCAACTCACATCTTGGGACTTTCTCGAAAATTTCAATGATACTACATGGCAATGCTTCGTTGTATATCAAATGACTGTTACATTTCTCTCTTGTGTCTCCCCTGATGATGTGATTATTACACGAAAGTGCACTTGGGAACTTGGTGTTTCATTTTCCCCGTGGACTCATAGGAATATAAATAGGTTTCGTATTTCCTGTGGTTAGGTTAGAACTCAGGCTTTCTATCCAGAAGATGTATGGCGCCAGTGTTACATGGCGTTTTGCAGTTCTTTGGAAAGGGCAGACTTCTTGCGGTCTGGCCCTTAAGAAGTACACATGGGAATGATTTCAATGGCACCTCTCGAATTTGCTGTGTGTAACATGGGAGGGGGAAATCTGCTGTGCGTAACAGGAGAGAAAAATCTAATGTGCGTAACAGGGGAGAAAAATCTAATGTGTTTAACATGGGAGGGGACATCTGCTGTATGCAACATGATAGGGGAAATCTGCCATGCATAACACGGGAGGGCAAATCTGCTGTGTGTGATATGGGAGGGGAAATCTGCTGTGTGTAACACAGAAGAACTCTGCTGCTATGGGTTAACACGGGAGGGGAAAGCCGACGTGTGTGAAGTCTGAGTCATTTACCTTTAGAGGAGCCGTTCCGCTGGACGGGACCTGCGGTCCTTAATTGGAATTTTGCACATCAACTGAAACTATACTGGGCCTCTGTCTGTCTCCACTGACGGTGGTGGTGGTCTTCTCTCTCTCTCTCTCTCTCTCTCTCTCTCTCTCTCTCTCTCTCTCTCTCTCTCTCTCTCGGTGTTCTGAATGATACTCTGGCTATATTACGAGCTACGGCCTCCACCTCTTGCCAAAGGTTGGTCTTCCTTGGCTGGGCGAGCTGTGTGGTCTTTCATTTCCTTTTTCCCTATATCAAAGGTCCGTTGTGATCCACTTACGTCTGATGTATACAGGACCGTCTTCCATGTTCCAGTCGGGACGTTTCTGCATTATCTACTTACTGGCGTAGCGTGACCGTTGCTTGTTTCTGGGTGACTCTCGCCGTTCCAACACTTCGCGTATTCCTCCTCTTGTGTTCTGCCGTTCGCGAGCGATTCCCGCTGCGCCGCAGACCGCTTAATTCTACCATGACAAACGCCCGTTTGTTTTTGAGTTCGCTCCGTTCAAGTCTTCTGCCATGACGAGGGGCGTCTTGCCGTGAAGGTCTGGTAGCACCCGCACTCTTCTGTACTCCTTTTTCAAATGGGATTTAAATGGAGTTTATTCGAGAGGTAAATATCAACAATTAAATTATCGCCATCATCCGCGAAGAGGAAATTTAAAGAGTATTACTATTTCAAGTTGGGCTTCCGTTATTTAATGACTCAAGGAGAACACGCTGTACTGTGTGAGTCGTTCCATTAAGTGTAGATTCCATAAACAAGTCAAAAGAACCGAATATATAACACAGTGGGTACAAGTACTTACAAATTATACAACAGTAACACAATATACTGGACAAGGAATCCCCATCCAATTTACAAGTGCAGTTCATCTCCTCAAAAGGTTGGGTTACTGTGGAGTGAGCTATCTCTATGCCACAGAAGTTCCTTTGATTGGGGCTAATCTTCCAGATGGAAGCGTTCTTCTTCGCCAGGTCCTACGAGACTTTATGGAAACAGACGGAACAATCATCATAATCACGATGCGGGTTGCGTTTCCAATAGGACCGCGTCATCTTTAAGCAAAAACACTAAGTGCAAGAAGCTGCCTAAGGAGCGAGTCACGAATCCTTTTCCAAAAGTGGAAGATCTTGCGTTTCCAATAGGACCACGTCATCTTTAAGCAAAAACACAAAGTTCAAGAAGCTGCCTATGGAGCGAGTCACGAATCCTTTTCCAAAAGTGGAAGATCATTCGTGTACGAGCCAACACCTCGGAGGAGCGAAGGATAGGATACTAATGGATATCGTTGAGGGATCGGGAAATAACACGTCCATCGCAATATCTCCATCCACAAGTAGCGCTTCTTTAATCGTCCAGGCCTACACTGGACATGCACACAGAGTGCAGATACTGTCAGTGTAACTTCAGAGGGCCGAATAAACCCATTCAACCTTCTCTTTTACGAACATATCTTGCCTATATACTCCGATCCTTTCACTTCATTTACCTCCACCTCGTTCAGTACGAACAACACCATTATCAAACACCCACAACTGGTTTTCCAGTACATTCCGATTCCCCAAAAATGTACACCCCAGTCCTTCTATACATTCCCAGGTACTTCTCTAAAATACACAAACCTTTGAACCACTGCAACCTTATCCTCTTATATAGAAGAATTCAATTCTTATTTCGATCTTACTCTTCAACCCTAATCCCTCCCCCATACACATTTATATTTCTTCCATATTCCCAATCCTTCTGCTGTTTGCCCTAATCCTTCCCCTGTACATTCACCCCAAGCCTCCTGCTATACTACCCCAATCCCTTTCGCACGCGTTCAAAAACTCTTTCCCACACACCCTAATATTTGCTTCACGATCCCTTGCTCCTTTCCCATCCTCCCACGCATATCAATCTTTCCATCATATCCATCGTATCCGCCGTCTATCCAAGCACCTGAGGACCTCCTATTCAGCTCCCAACTTTCCGAACGGCCACCATCCCCTATTCCTTTTGAGCCCATCCTCTGTCTTTCATCTTTCCTGAACCTCGTTTCTCCACACCTCCCACTAAGCACAGCTCTTCTCTCCTCCCTTTTTACCCACCTTTGTATCCCTCCATTACCTCTCCCTTACCCATTCCCCGTGCTGTTTCCTCACTCACCCTCTTCTCTCTCTCTCTCTCTCTCTCTCTCTCTCTCTCTCTCTCTCTCTCTCTCTCTCTCTCTCTCTCTCTCTCTCTCTCTCCAACCACTTCCTGCCCCATTACTCTATCCGCCCACTCTGGCTAGAGAGAGAGAGAGAGAGAGAGAGAGAGAGAGAGAGAGAGAGAGAGAGAGAGAGAGAGAGAGAGGACACAAAGACCTAGACTGACCCACCCCCCATCATTTGTCTTAATTTCCCCTCACGTAAACAACACAAGGGAGCTGATAGTCGCAAATCTGCCTTCCTCCCCTCTCCCTGCTATAGTTTTTAACTCCCCCCTTCAGCTGGCGTGGGAGACTAGCTCTACACTCACAGTCTCCTGCATTCCATATGCAACTCTCTCTCTCTCTCTCTCTCTCTCTCTCTCTCTCTCTCTCTCTCTCTCTCTCTCTCTCTCTCTCTCTCTCTCTCTCTCTCCTACAGCTTCAATCTGCGCAAGAATAGGGAAAATGATGGACTTCTCAGATGCAACAAGGTCCTCGAGGAAACTGTACTCCTTTCGGTCCATCAACGATAATACAGCCTATATATATATATATATATATATATATATATATATATATATATATATATATATATATATATATATATATATATATATATATTCTTTGTGCTATACGGGAAGGGAGTTTGCACTCATAGGGCCCTATCTCTTGAACATTATCTGCTGTTAAACAACTTCTTAGCTTTATGTATGCTGACTACATAAACCGTATCCTGTCATTCTAATCTATTCATCCACCACTTTTATATTAAACGTTTCACGCTTTTTTCATGTTCTGTCCTCTGATTGCCCTATCCCTACATCACTCGAAGAACGGTTCACTATCCACGTCGCTGATCTGTTCTTCTCCAAGTTGGACACCGTTAGAGCCTTTAGCTTAATCTGTGACTAATCTCTCTTAATTCTGGTACCTCCCCCCCCCCCCACGTGTTGCCCTCCTCTGGATCTTCTCTATTAGTTCCTTGTGCTTCTTTGGGAACGGCGATCAAACCTGAGATCGCATGTTCTGGTTCTGGCCTTCTGAAGAACATGAGGAGCTTGCTGTAAACTAAACCTGCTCTGGGGCAGCCTGCTACCCTGACTGTAGATCCAACAACATCTATTCATCTACTTTTTGCCCTTCCTGTAACGTTTCTCCCTTTCCATTTATTCCATTCCTTGATCCGCCGGGTATCTCCCTTTATCTATCCACTCCAGTCTCTCCTACATCACCCATACTATCCGTCTCCTTTCCACTGCTCCAGCACAAGCTCCACCAGGCCTCTCTCCCTCTCCCTGTACCCACTCTCAACCCTCTTCCATCAATAATCCTCCTTTACCTCCACCTCCTCTAGTGTAGGTCTTCCTCCATCAATCCTCTCCCTCTTCCTCCTCCTTCGTCACGACCCTCCCCCCCCCCCCACCCCCACACATTCAGCCCCACTCCAACCCCTCCTCAATTACGCACCTCCCGTTCCAGCCCCTCCTTGACACCCTTCAGCAGTGCTCGTGTTACGCGTCTTGCCCTCGGCTGACCTCTTCATCCGCGTACTGCGTCAGGCACCGCTGCTCGCCTCTTCAGACGCTCTCCTGTCGTTGGCTTCCACGCTAAGCCAACGCAATCCTTATCCAACAGCGTTTCACCAACACAGATCATGTCTCAAAGAATAATAAGTACGACAGTGATCAGGAACTAGAGGGGTGATCTACAGAACAGGTGTGGCACCTGCTACGTAGCCCAGTTGTCGGGAGTGAGAAAGAATGGGAAAACATCAAAGACATCTTTATCAAGTCCTATGGCCAAAAGGTGGAATGTCTTCCTCCAAAGCAAGAGCCCATCTATTCTACCTACACTTCTCCATAGGTTCAGAGGCTCCGCTCTACAGCCCCAGGGTATTGCTTGTGAGTACCTGATCTTTCAGACCATCTAGCCTTGTGTAGTCTTCATGCCAACATAAATGCAGCGACTCAGATGGTAAATCATTCTTTCAAAGGCACACGTCTACTCCCCCGTTAATCATGTACGATGGCTCCCTTAGGAAATTCTTTACGCTCACCAGCAGCAGATTAAACACCCTTGGCTCACAAGTACTACAGGTTACAATGCCCCTACCGCCGAACCTACTGAAGTACATCTGCTTGTTACTGGCGCTATCTTGCACATGAAGCAAGCGAGCACGTCACATGGATCGCAACTTACCCAAGCTAGAAACGATCCCCAACGTAAGTGAAAAGTTATGGGAAAACACTTCCTGGTCTCGCCCTAGATTGGAAGGAGCTCTGGTTTCTGCACACTGTATAGGACAACTTGTCACTGAGTGGCATTGAGCCACATGAGGCCGTTTCCTTCGTCTGTTCTTGGGCGCTATCATCCTAGCACTGGAAATGGCAAATATATACATATGATCGGAAACGAGTGCAACATTCCTGTGTCTCCAACCGCCCCGCTTCAGGAGTAACAGCAGCTGCTCACATGTGTTTAGTGATGTACTTGTTCAAGTTCCCTCACTCGCCGGCTCACCTCAGGACACTGAAAGACCCACAATGGGCGAATTTAAAAACGAGGACCGACCGACTTCTCGGGGCACAGCGATTATTGTGATTTGCGCCACACTTTCACACGTTCTCGCAAACTTGGTGACCCGTTCTGTAGATTTCTATTTTTCAGAAGGATGGGATAACAAAGTCTCGCAGCGGTCACCTCAATACTCATGTGTATTTTCCTGGAGTCTTGTAAGGTTTATGAAACCGTACACAGTGACTTATGTAAGCCATGTTACGTTGATCTCAGTTTCCTAAACCTGCGGGTGAAAGATCCCCAAAACCATCGTAGAAGTGAGGTGCTGGGGGGTAAAATTTTTCACCTTCGAGGCCATCGTAAGGTAAGATAAGGCACGGTAAGGTAAGGTAAGGTAAGGTAAGGTAAGGTCCCAGAACGAGCTGAGAAGGTAAAAGACCCCTCCGAGGCCATCGTAAAGTGTGTGGAAAGCAATGCGGTAACTCTTCTCTCGATGCACATACGACACGAGGTACAGTGAACCACTCGAAATCTGCAGAAGTGTTGATTTAAGTGAGGCGTTGCATAATGATTCAAGCCTGCATGGCTGTCTACTCTGAAGTACATCAATCCACATACATTGAAACATCAATATCAGTCAACTCTGATGCTATCTAATCATCCATCCCTACATAATAACCATCTAATCAATTATCCCCGCTGCTCAACTGTTTACATACACTTCCCTCCATGTCAACATTAGTCTGGGATTCTTTATTGAGAAAAAAATTGCATCTTTTTTTTTTTTTACAGGAGAAATAATGAAGCGAGACTGCAAAAGTCCTCTATAAAGCGAGCCTCCCGTCCTCGAACTATGGCATCTGACTCACATACCACAGCGACCTCGCTCACGATAAACACCCCGAGGGACCTGAATAGTATGCCGTGGGAGGCGCCAAGACAACCGCTAGTTACCAAATCGCTCTCTCGATCTTCCCCCGCTGAGCGATCGGCCGGCGAAGATCCACAACACGACCCGGACACCCACTGTGGTGAACGGGCCATTCGAGCTTGGCGAACCGCCCGGTTAAAAACTCAATGGTCGCGTCGCCATGGAGGGTCCACAAGCCACATGCACCATTGTCAGTATGTGGCGAGGCCAACTCCGTATCTCACTGGGCCGTTGTACAAAGGACGCGCATCGGAGTCCGCTCATGCCCCACTAACTATGGTAAAACCCTTGTGTGAGTTCGGCGGCGACAGTCGCCCACTAGTTGTGGGTCCGTTCAGTGAAATTTCCAGTTGCGTGCACCGTGTTTGATACGCATGCACGAGCGCGGATGTTGGCCCGGCGCCGAAAAAGAAAAAAAAGAAAAAAAATATATCCGCAACGAGAGCGAGCGTTGCGGTGTCATGGGGCTGTGTGTGTGTACGGCTCCGGCCGTCAGGTAAAGAGCACCAACCAGTCGGTGTCGCGCGTCCCCGCCTGGCCTGGGTCTTCCCTCCCTACACCAGACGTAACCTCGCCGCCGAGGTAATTATAGAAGGTTCTGGCGGCCTACGGTGCTACGGACGTGGTGAGGGGGAGGCAGGGTATTCCGTGTGTGTGTGTGTGTGTGTGTGTGTATGTGTGTGTGTGTGTGTGTGTGTGTGTGGTGCTAGGGGGAAGCATATAACACTGGGGTGAGGTTCTATAATGGTTGCTACATGGTCTGATACAGGCTTTTTCCAGTGGGATAATGAGGCGGAGCGCTCAGGTGGTGGTATCTGAGGGTACTGAGGCCTTGGTACTTGGGTTGTGGTGCCGGGAGCACTAAAGTCGTGCTGGCGGTGTGGTATTAGGGCGTGGTGCTGGAAATGCGATGATGGAGCGGGTTAGTGGGGTGTGGCAATGGGACCTGGCCTTAGTGGTGTGGTAAGCTGGGGGGACTCTGCTGGGGGGGGCGTGGTACTAAGGATGTGGTACTTGGGAGTGTTGCAGTGAAACGAGCGTGACGCTTGACAGTCTCCCTGCCCCAGCAGCAGTGTGCAGGACCAAGCAGCACCACTGGCTCTCCCCTCATCACACGCACTACCTGTCTTCGCAGCCAGCGAATCAAGATCAGAGGCACTGTGGAAAGGTTGCATCATACGAAGGCTGGGGGTTCCGGGATGTGTTATGAGCTTTGGTACTCAACCTGTTATCTCCACACATAAGCTTGAAATGCATGCTATCTGACGAGACAAACGGAAGAATTCTTCTTCTATCGCTCACAAGCGTGCTATCCACAACCCCTTTGTACACACCACGACACATTCAGCTCCTCGGCCAAGTGGCTGCGGGGATGATGTCCCATTCTAAATTCCAATTCCTTACCCAAACACCATAAAAAGGTGCAGCCGATTCCAATCTAAAGGGAATACGCAGTTCGGTCGCCTGAAGTCATCATGAGAGTTAGGAGACCAGGGGAAGAGGTACTCCGTCCAGTCTGTAGCTCCATGAATACGAACAGTCGCCAACCTTTTCATGAACAGCTCGTCTCCCGTTGCATTAAGATAATATTATGATAACCCCGTGCCATTAACCCCGCCAGCAGACTGCCTGACACTGACAAAAGCGCTCCACATCCACTGGGGGGAAAAAAATAAATTCTTTAATTCTGTAGCGTAAGTTAATTATTGGTTTCTGGCGAGTTAGAAAAAAAAAAAGGGGGCCACTTTATTCCCGACCCAGTTACAGAAATCCGCTCCGACTTCATTACCAGACCTGCTGGTGAATCTCTTGTGGATGATTCACCTCCGCGGGAACCATGCAGCTACGAGCCTGATTTATCTGGCGACGGTGGTCGGCTTCCTCCATGGCAATGTGGGGAAAACGTCACTTCAGGTCGTTGCAATCATTCGGCTTCTGACGAAAGGTGCGGCGACGCGAAGGTGCAGGAGGAGCAGCTCGTCTGTTTCGAGAGGCGTGGGGGAAAGATCTGCCAAGCAGCGTACAGGAGGTTCTCAGATATGAATGACTTCACCACTCAAAGATGAGAAAACTTATCATAAATACACATATCTGTATATGCAAGGTCTTACATCGCTAAAATGAACTGATACATGGACACACACACACACACACACACACACACACACACACACACACACACACACACACACACACACACAAGCGTATAAAAACAAAAAACAAAAACAAAATAATTCCAGATTAAGTCCTCTAGCACATAGTATGACCTGTGATTATGACCCCTTGCCCACCACCCGGCAGGAGCGCCCACCTTGCCCTCAGTGGAGTTCGAGTTGGTGGGTTCTGGCCCACCAGGTGTGACCAGCCCCCAGGTAAACACAGAGCGCCACCTGGGCTTCGAGATACATGAGAAATAACACGGCTATTTCTGGGGCACTGTGGAGCATTTTTTGTCCTGTGTGTGTGTGTGTGTGTGTGTGTGTGTGTGTGTGTGTGTGTGTGTGTGTGTGTGTGTGTGTATGTGTGTGTGGGATGTCACATGTGCCTTTATCAAACAAATATTCCCACTTGTAAAGGAAAACTACACCTAAACCACTGAAAATACCTCCATTATTTACATGGCAAGTTCATCTTTAAAAGCTTACGGTGAAATTAATGGCTATGCTGTACACTGGCGTGTTGTATACGAGCATTATAACAGCAGCGGTGGGTTTAGACTTTAAGTCCCTCTGTCTCATGAGTCTCGCCACCGCTGCTGCTTTGGTCAAAACTAAAAACAGATACAAGGTAAGAGGAGGCAAGGGTCTGCCTGCATGGGTGAGACACATCACGAACCATTGCAGGGACTGCAGACCATGCATGCTATGGCATGGAGAGCAGCCAATGGTTAGGTAAAACCATATGAATCATATGGTCAGGTCAGCAACATATGGAGGGGACATCACATGGTCAGGTCAGCAACATATGGAGGGGACATCACATGGTCAGGACAGCAACATATGGAGGGGACATCACATGGTCAGGACAGCAACATATGGAGGGGACATCACATGGTCAGGACAGCAACATATGGAGGGGACATCACATGGTCAGGACAGCAACATATGGAGGGGACATCACATGGTCAGGACAGCAACATATGGAGGGGACATCACATGGTCAGGACAGCAACATATGGAGGGGACATCACATGGTCAGGTCAGCAACATATGGAGGGGACATCACATGGTCAGGACAGCAACATGTGGAGGGGACATCACATGGTCAGGACAGCAACATATGGAGGGGACATCACATGGTCAGGACAGCAACATATGGAGGGGACATCACATGGTCAGGTCAGCAACATATGGAGGGGACATCACATGGTCAGGACAGCAACATATGGAGGGGACATCACATGGTCAGGACACCAACATATGGAGGGGACATCACATGGTCAGGACAGCAACATATGGAGGGGACATCACATGGTCAGGAGAGCAACATATGGAGGGGACATCACATGGTCAGGACAGCAACATATGGAGGGGACATCATTATGACAGGGATAATAGATCACGGACGGGACATCACTGGGATGGGTCATCACGTGGCAGGAACTACGGAACAAGGATGGGACATCCCACTGACAAAGAACAGTAGCACATGACAAGAGACAGCACCACATGACTGGGAATATCACACGGTAGGAAAACAGTCCCAGATGTGGATCAATATAAGACTCATCTGTGGACATGGCTGGTCATCATGACCCTAGACCTTCCCTCCAGCCCCTGCGTCAAGCCCCTCAACCCCAGAGGATCGACGGAGGGCGGCAGAGAGAGATGCGCCTTCCGCCCTCGGCTGCCACCTGCGATACTTCCCCTTTACGACAGCTCCCTTTACCTGTGTGGGTAGCTCGCTCACAATGACGATACCCGCCTCATCACTTCCCACAAACTTTACCATCCCCTCGATTCCCACAGACGATACCATTCCCTCAAATCCCTCACACGATACTTTTACGCCCTCATCCACGAGTACCTCTTCCACTTTCCACCCACGACAACTCCTCTCCCTCCCATCTCTTTCCACGCGATACCTTCCCTTCCACCCTCACACACGACACTTTCCCCTCAGCCCCTTACCGACGATACCTCCTCCTGCCTCTCACCGGCGGTGCTGATGACTCCTCGTATTGACACAGGCGATGGTGGGGAGGAAGTAAAGAGGGGAAGAGGAGGTGGAATAAGCTCCATAAGAACTATCATCTGACGAATGACAAGAGTCTGTGTTTGGGTGTAAGGGAAGCGGGGAATGCACCTATATAGATAACATACCATACCTTTTTGTCTTCTAAGGAAAGGGAACGAAATGTACGGTGTGGTAAAGTAAGGCAGAGCAAAGGTAAGGAAAGGTTTATGTAAGGTAGGACATGCCATGGGCTCTGAAGTATATATACAACGACATCAGGTAATGGTAGAAACATCAATACATCTCATATCCAAGGAAGCCAATGCAACATTCGCTACACACGGGAGAGGATCTCTGCGAAGGTAGAGCTAATCTGTAACTTTACATAATCTAAACGAGGGGGAGTTAAAAAAAAATAATAATAAGGGTGTCGGTATTATGATTTAAACGCACCTTCTCACTTTAATCCTGTAAGACATGAAGGCGTCCTTAAAGATGACACGAAAAGTTGGAAGGATTGAATATTACATGGTCTCTCTCTCTCTCTCTCTCTCTCTCTCTCTCTCTCTCTCTCTCTCTCTCTCTCTCTCTCTCTCTCTCTCTCTCCCCTCTTCCCCGTCCGTCCCACAGAGCTCATTAGCATTAGCTCTACAGCTGAGGTGATCGAGTTGCCGCCTTGATCCCAGCCAAGGGCTTCAGGGGTGGGGGAGCCGCTGACTACACTGTGGCTCCCGCACTGCCCCGTCCCTCACCTTCTGCCCCTCAACCCAGCACGAATGCACGACCCTCAAAGCCTTGTGTATGACCCTTGTGTATGATGGGGGTCTGGGGACCCATGACCTGACCCTTAAAGTTACAGGTCAACGACTTACAACCCACGGGTCGTACCGTCGCGTTCAAGAACTGTACATCGTCCAAGTCAAAGGTCGTGCCGTCGTGCTCACGGGGTAAACTCCTCATGGCTGAGCCATTCACGGCTTCTCATAACGAGATACTTTGCATGAAAACTCTGACACGTTTCTCAAAATCGCTTTTAGAACACTAACCTTTATTTCAAAACTCGAAACAGCCAGCTAGGCCGAAGCCAATAATATTTCCACCAACCCAGTAAAAAGTAAGCAAAATAATAGGCTACTTCAAGATTATCTTTAAATTACTTAAATCATCATTCGTGTCGCTTTCGACGCACCGAATCACTCTATTCATCATCTGGATCATATCCAACGATTCGGGGAATGAGCTCCTGCATCATTCTCGCCACCGTTACCTCCCGTCATCTGACATCTCTCGTCCCCAAGTTACAGATCGCCACCGCAACCACATTAAACTCAACCGAGCTCACAACGATAGCTACAGGAACATCTCAGTTCCATAACTGGTTGGTCTACGAGATGCGACCTCCAACAACCTAAGTGAACTGAGGAAGAGAAGCAAAACAAGATGATTATCTATGTGGTGAGTAGAAGAACCTCGGAAACCATCGTAAAGTATATGTGAGGAAAGGTAAGGCCAGAGACCCAGCTGTGGGGGTAAACCTCCGGAATCATCGTAAGGTATGCGTAATGTAAGGTAAGGTCCCAGACCAAGCTGTGGGGGGGTAGAAGACCTCCGAAACCATCATAAGTTACACGTAAGGTAAAGTAAAAGTTCCGGACCCAGCTGTGGGGGGGTAGAAGACCTCCGAAACCATCATAAGTTACACGTAAGGTAAAGTAAAAGTTCCGGACCTAGCTGTGGGGGGGTAGAAGACCTCCGAAACCATCATAAGTTACACGTAAGGTAAAGTAAAAGTTCCGGACCCAGCTGTGGGGGGTAGAAGACCTCCGAAACCATCATAATTTACACGTAAGGTAAAGTAAAAGTTCCGGACCCAGCTGTGGGGGGGTAGAAGACTTCCGAAACACTGTAACGCAAAGGTCGTCAGGAAGCACACGAATAATGTGGCCCATAATTCCTCCTCCCTTGTCTCATACTTAACATTTCCCCAGAGTTACTAAAGTGAACGTCCCAGGATTTCAAAAGCGACATCCGGAG
This sequence comes from Panulirus ornatus, assembly GCF_036320965.1. NCBI lineage: Eukaryota > Metazoa > Arthropoda > Malacostraca > Decapoda > Palinuridae > Panulirus > Panulirus ornatus. Next base: position 11,975,805 of record NC_092242.1, on the reverse strand, counting down.
TAGGTGTTACCGTCAAGCGACCAAAAGCGTCATACAGAGAGGCACATTTCATGGACTGTCTTCGAGTGAGTGTTACTGCTCTTTGCTCGCTGCTCTGAGATCGAAGACGACCCATCGAGCAGCCTCGTCTGCCGACCATGCTCGACGCATTTTCAAAAAACTGTCACGTCGGTATTATTGTACTGCAAGTCCTGGACCTTCAACGGTTACTGACCCCTCAATCTCCCTCACGACCTCCAACTTAGGCCAAATCAACCCCTCAGGATCTCTACATGCGATCGTCTCCGCCTCCTTACGGCTTCTGCAGACGGCGCCCACGAGGACGTCCATGCGTGCGAACTAGACTTGAGGAGGGACATGCATGAAACATAATTCACGTGAGTGAAACAATGGTTGTCATGCCCTTAACATATTGCATGACAGGTGGTGTGGCCGGCAGCCTCCCCCCGTCCTGTGCTGCCGGACGTATGATGCAAGAAGCATCACGGGACAAATGTCAGCGGTTCGAGGCAAGTGTCAGCAGTTCCACACACACACACACACACACACACACACACACACACACACACAAGCACACAGTTGCCAACCCACTAACACGCTCCCTGCTTAAGGATGCAAGGGCTTGCGCCGCACAAATGCGCTTAGTGTCTTGCGCTCAACCTCTTCCATCCGTTAATTCTGTCCTCTGCAGGGAAGGCTGGTGACTTTTAAGCAGCCTACCGCAATACGTGGCGTAATGTCGGCCCCTCGCTGCAGTTGGCACCTACTTTTCTCCCTTGTGGCACAGTCGGCGCACGTCCGGAATTAATTTACATTTATCTTTTCGCCCGCTCAGTTGGGTTCCGGGGTAGGGAGGAGGAGGAGGAGGAGAAGAGGCGATGGAGGCCTCCAGCATTTCCTCATATCGTTCAAGGTTTACCCCTTCCTCATCCCTAGGACTGGATGATGACTACGGTGGACCTTCCCTTATGGGGGGGCAATTTGATGGCCGAGGATCCTTCATCATCCGTATTCACCTAAACTTTGAATTGTGATCTCGTTATGATGTACTGGAGAGGGCGGTATATATATCTTCGCAGTCTGTGAACGAGTACTGGAGACAGGCCACACATAAAGCCAACACAGATCACACTTATAAGGTTCATTCAATGATCCGCTGACTTTCCAGCAAATCTGGAATACTCCCGAACGTGCCCCGTCCGCACTGTTCATCCAGCAACGTTCCAGGAGTTTCTCCGCTGCGAGAATATCGCCCAGCCACCACGTAAGCCGAGATGCAACCTGCTTTTAAAAACCCCGCAGCTCGAGACAGCGTTAACACTTGGCTTTCTGGAACATTCAGCCTCCCAGGATCGTTCCGTCAATTCCTGAGACTTTCGCATCGGGTCGTGAGCGTAGGAGAAGCGTAACTAAATTCGTTCTTCACACACTGGCAACACACACACACACACACACACTTCTACTATGCCACCCGAAGGTCTTGAGAATTTCGACACTGCGACAAGCACGACTCTTAAACCGACCTAGACGTGTAACCTATTCCACAACAACTCGTATAAATGATATCTTTGAATACACACGTCACAGTCAGCATCATCTCTCACGTCAGTTCTTTTTTTTTTCTGTAATGTCAGCTGACACTTGCAGCGAACTGCTTGGGGTCAGGAGGTTACTTACTGGAAGAAGGGAGGAGGAGGAGGAGGAGAAGGCCTGTGGTACGTATGCTGTCAGCCACGGGACACAGGTAGAAATGACTGATGCAGAGCGGGTTGCAGGAATGTCGGGGGGCAGGGAGCAAAAGGGGGAGGGGGGTGGATTGACTATGTGGGATGGGGATTTGTTTGAATACCAAGGGGCACACCAGACCACACCCCTAGCCCGGGAGGATCCTGTGCTGCCCTCTACATCTCGCGCCCTTCAACTCTGGTGGACTTAATACCTCGTACAGCAGGCCTGCTCTCTCGTCACAGTCTACCATACTACATGCGACCACCTCACATAATGCACGGCACGAGCATCCACCAAACACGCGGGACACACACACACACATCCGACCTGTGCCAATAATGGTTCACCTGAGAACACAGAAACACACACTCCAGACCTGTGCCATTAATGGCACACCCGAGAACACACACACACACACACACACACACACATCCGACTTGTGACAGTAACGGCACACCAGAACACAGCGCTGTCACTGACGAGAGCCCATGCCGGGCACAGACCTGGCGAATCCTACACACACACACACACACACACACACACACACACTATCGCACTATCTTTCTGGTCGTTCGTCATCGCACGTGATATTTTTTTTTTGTCCTGGACGCAGAGCCAAGACCCTTCCCTCATGGCTAGCCTTCCTCCCATGGGTAACTCCTCTTAACCAACGGTCTCAGCAGCAACCACAGACAACTTCGACGGAAATACATAGGAAAAATCTACGCTTGGATTGGGCAGTGAACAGATGCACGAGTGACTCACCGGGCTGTTGCTACTCGCATGACCAAATTACCAGTATACCACGAGTAGTAAATGCCACCACAACGCGTTCCAGGATTCGTCAGAGAACAAAGAGAAGGGCGGAAAAAAAACTAGTTTGATCTCGTTCTGTATTAGAGACACGCTTTTATTACTGCTTATCAGAGCACGACGGTACGACCACGACTGGGGGCATTACGACAGCCTTGGCCTCGGCTTGGCCTGACCCTTAGAAGCTTGGCCACAAAAAAAAAAGGGGGGGGGGGGGGAGTCGCACTGGTGTGTTGATCCCCCAGTAGTTATGAAGGTCAATTCTAATACACGCGAGATTAAACTCGACTCTCTCTCTCTCTCTCTCTCTCTCTCTCTCTCTCTCTCTCTCTCTCTCTCTCTCTCTCTCATCTGTGTGTGTGTGTGTGTGTGTGTGTGGAAAATCCCTTAAACTCGTTACTGTGACATTAATATTCGAGGTTTTCCGGGTAATTGGTCACCCGAATCCCAAGCGCTTTACCGCACGCACGCACACACACACACACACACACACACACACACACACACACACACACACCACACACACACACACACACACACACACACACACACGAAAAAAAAAACTGGCTAGTGTGTTGTTACCAGGAGTGTTGGTAACGGGCGTTGGGCGAGTGAGACAAAACAAGACAAACACAACGCCAGACACACACTAGTCAGCGGGTGTTGGGGTTGGGGGTGTGGTTGGTTGGTTGGCTGGTTGGTTGGGGTGGGGCCCCTATATAGTTCACACGGAATAATCCCCCCAAAAGCCGGCATGGAGTTCCACCTCGCTGGGCTTCAGTGTGTGGTATCCCACACGAGCCTAGTTCAGTCGCCTGCATTCTCTCTCTAACACACACACACACACACACACACACACACACACACACACACACACACACACCTGGCTTAATGCTAGGATATGTGTGTGTGTGTGTGTGTGTGTGTGTGTGTGTGTGTGTGTGTGTGTGTGTGTGTGTGTGTGTGTGTGTGTGTGTCCACATAATAGTAAAGACACTGCACTTCTACCACAGTAATCCATAAGTTCCTGTTCTCTTCCACTCTCAAAAAAAAAAAAAAAAAAAAGGCCTCCTTATAACCCAGCGGTCTGCTGCTGTTTACAGTCAGTTCTGTCACTTATACAATGCTAAGAAACGAGGCAGCACGAAAAGGAAAACTCTCTCCGAGTAACACAATTAGTAACCATCGTACATGTTCACATGTAAATTCGAACTAATACACTCAGACATTCACTCACACACACACACACACACACACACACACACACACACACACACACACACACACATTACCTAAACGAGTGACAGTAAAGATTTAAAGAAGTTCATGCGTAACTAAATGCTTTAACATGGTTTCGGAGGTCTTCTACCTCCACAGCTGGGTCTGGGACTTTACCTTACCTACGTATACCTTACGATGGTTAGGGAGGCTTTCTACTACCACAGCTGGGTCTGGAACCTTACCTTACCTTACGTAGACCTTATGATGGTTGGGGAGGTTTTCTACTCCCACAGCTGGGTCTGGGATCCAGCTGTCATGTTGCTCCTCTGCTCAGTCAAGCAGTTAAGAGGCCACTGCTGCTGATTGCTCTAACCTATATTTTACAATTCTTCTCAACTCTCCCTTTATATTACAACTCTCTCCTGTTCCCTTTATGTTCAAACTCTTCCGTAATCTTCCAACATCATCTAGCTTCCACCTCATCTCCCTCACATTCCAAATCTTCCCTCCTCTCCCTTCATAATCACAACTACACACTTTACCCCGTATGATTCCGCTTCTGTGACTCTCCCTCTATATCAAAATTCCTCCTTTCTTTCCATGCATACTCCAACTCTCCCTTGATCTTCCTTTACACTCCTGGTACGTTTTACTCTCCCTTTATATTCCCACTCTTCTGTGCCCTCCACTTATACTCCAATTCTGCTGTACTCTCCCTTCATACAGTCGAATTCCTCCCTACCCTTCCTTGAAACGTTACTGCTTTCTGTCCACGTTCTAATTCCCCCCTGAATCTTCCTTTACACTCCCTCCTTCCCCTTATATACACACGTAATCCCCCTCGCACGTATTTATCCTAACCATGTGTTGGGGTTAAGGCTCACCCTGGTCCTCGCACTACCCTCCCTGCTTCCCTCTGGCCTTCACCCTAACCAACCTATAACCTCGCCACTCTCAACCCACTTCACCCTAACCAATCACAGGGGGTACCCTCGTCACTCTAGCCCAACGCTTGATCTCCACCGAGCGACTGTCAACAATCAAAGTCCACCTTACGTACGAGGTGCGGTGAGCCAATGTACGAACCCCCGCTCCTTCCACCTACCTACCCCACTCCCCGTCTCACGCACCCCCACCATTCCGCAGTCTGACCCACGCGCTCTCCAGTCTCCCTTAATTGTCACTTAAGGTACCACTTGGCCGAGCACTGTTCACACACACACACACACACACACACACACACACACACACACACACACACACACACACGCAGAAAGAATAAAAAGACTCGACGGACGGTAAGAGCGGCGGCGTACCGGGTTCTCACAGTTGCCAAGCTGAGCTCACCCGCCAACGTCGGGCTGTTTTCCCACTACGGTCGGTCAGTGGCAACTACACCCACACCTCCACTTTTCCTCGGGGGGCCAGTTTGACGAGAAATAAATTACGGGGAGAATCCCAGAACGAGGAATCCCGAGCGAAAACTCCTTCAAGGATACAGCGGTGCAAATCTATACACGCGAGCCATGAAATCGAAAGTGGCGAGGAGGAGGAGGAGGAGGAGGAGGAGGAGGAGGAGGAGGAGGAGGAGGGAGTGGGGGGAAAAAAAAGGGCATCACTGTAGCGGCGAGGGAGTATTTACATGGCAGTGCTCCGCCCAGCGAAACTAATCCTCCGGTGGAGGCAACACTGATGGCTCAATCCTGCTGCGGTCTGAACAGCAGGAGAGGGAGAGAGGGAGAAAGAGGGAGGGAGGGAGGGAGGGAAGAACTGAGATAGACAGATAGATAGATAGATAGATAGACAAATATACAGACACATAGGTAGACAGACAGACAGACAGACACAGAGAGAATGTTACATACTTACCTACTGGTATCTTACGTAAAGATCTGCCACTTAAGAAGGTGTACCATGTATAACACAAATGTGAGAGATCCCTCCCTTCAGCCTAACGTTGCACGAAGGGTTGGCATCTCAAACTGGTACATAAATCTCTTTCCCTGCGGCGCCTGTCTCACACGAAGTGAATGGCATAACTTTAAAACTAAGCACGTCGTCACGGTATATATATATATATATATATATATATATATATATATATATATATATATATATATATATATATATAAGAAAAATAGAGTCATTTTGGAATCTACGGTAATACTTCACCATTTTCTTTAGGTTACTGCTGCTTTCACGGGAGACTGTCTCTTGCGGCACAAACCAAAGCCAACCACCCGTGGATGACGTCTACATCAAAAAAGAAAGGGAGTCCCGGTGACCAGCAGTCCCGACCACAGAGCCACTCTGGCGACCATCTCTCATCCCATGCATTACGTGGCTTTGGGGGACGTGTTGACACAAGAGATAAACATATGACAAGAAAAACCCCCTCCACGTCCTAGGAACAGACCAAGTTATCAATCCCCGGACGTGCCGTCCTCTCTCAGAGCTTTTCTAAAACGGTCGCGTGAATCAAACCACTGACTGAGCTCCACAGAAAAAGAAAAGACCATGAACGGGTCCAAATCTCCGCATTAGCTGCATCGAATACCTCATTACCGCACACATGGTCATCAGCGTAACGCTACAGGAAGAATCTCAAGACACAAGCCCGGCTTTGGGGAAAGATATGAGGCAGGAATGGCTGCTCTACTACCCTGGGAGAATGAGAGAGTACTTCCTTACGAGCACTTACGTCGAGGTGTTTACCTAGAGGTAGGGGAAGCTGAGGCGTAGGTAGCGCTCATCTCTGGAAAATCTCTTTAAGAGTGACGAAGAACGAGTCGTGAGCATTACGTTACGTTGGTGTCGAGCGTCATCGTGAGTGAGACGGACTGAGGACCAGCCTCCTACGTGTGGGTGAGGAAGTAAAAAAAAACAAAAGACAAGAACCTCGGTCAAAAGGAGTGACACATGACAGCCACGGTAGTGCTGGCTCACTGCGCGCGCAGCCCCTCACTAACCCTCCCAGAAGTGGGTAGTGTACAGGTAATATACCTCCCCTGCCTGGTCGGTGGCTGCCTACCATCTACTAAGGAGAGAGAGAGAGAGAGAGAGAGAGAGAGAGAGAGAGAGAGAGAGAGAGAGAGAGAGAGAGAGAGAGAGAGAGAGAGCTAACGGACCGCACGTCAGAATGAAGTGGTCGAGGACCTCCTCCAGCAGTAAATATCCCAGGGTTCCAACGGCTTGGCGATATTTAGGGTTTATGAGCTACGGTAAATATCGACGGGGTAATAATTCTCTCCTAAAAACGGCACAATAAGACCCCCCATACACGTATTAGGCCAACGAGAGAGAGAGAGAGAGAGAGAGAGAGAGAGAGAGAGAGAGAGAGAGAGAGAGAGAGAGAGAGAGAGAATTTACCGATGAAGACGTACAAGACAAAGGCCAGTTTAGCTCATACCCGCGCAAAAGACAAGACTCGGCAAAGCGATGAAGAGGAAACAAAAACTATTAAACACGGAAGACACCTTCCACACACACACACACACACACACACACACACACACACACACACAAAGCTAAACCCCGCACAGCGAACACTCGCCGTACGTGAAGCATAACAACGCGCGGAAACACACATACAACAAACACAAGAAGACGGTGTGAAGAACGGGGAACAACACAAGAGACAACGACCAGGGAAACCAAGCCAACAGAGCGGCATAGAAGAAAACGACTGGCCTGGCTTTGGAGCCACGAACTAACAAAAACCCCAACACGGTCAATGGGACACACACACACACACACACATACACACAAAAAGGTATCACTTTCGTTCAGGGAAACTGCCTGCCAGGGAAAATTAAGAAAAACAAAAACAGAAAGACTCGTAAACATTGGCTAAACTCTACTGATAAAAAAGCTCACTGCCTCTCCCTCCACCCTTCTGACGACGCCTGTACAGACCTCTACTATGTTCTTAGATGAGCCTTAGGCTGGATGTGCCTTTCATAGGAGAGTACGGAGTTTCGGCACTCAGAACCCTTTGGTTCGCCGGTGTATTTACGTGATCGATGGTCAAAAGGAGTACACACACCCACACACACACACACCAAGAAAATAAATGAGGAGACAGAAAATGAAGCTAGGGTGAGGTACAAGGGAAAAATAAATCCAGTACCACATTCAGTTATCTGGAAAAAGGCCAGGATTCCTGTAGACGGATTGAATAACTGGAGAAGTGCACAGCGAGGATCCAGGTGAACACCTTGACGCTGGGGCACCTGATTCCATAGTGCTGCCCTGTTGTGTGCAGTTCACGTGACGCTGCACCACCTGCTCGTACGGACGGGTGACCGCGTGCGAGTTCGACAACACGTGTGGGGGAATCAGGGAGGAGGCGAACACAAACCAGCAGACTTCGAGGAACATAAGGCGGTCCGACGATGGAGGTGTGAGGACTCTGGTAACAGACAGGAGTGGAGTAGGCTGAGAATCCAGTGAGGTAAAAGACTCCGGAGGACCTTAGACACCACAAGATTAAACCAATCATCTTGAATACTGAAAAAACGGAATGACCCAAACGCGAGGTGGACAGGTGTGATGAAACACCGCGACGCTTTAAGACCTCAAAGTTGAAAGACCACGACGCTGGAAAAGCAGACCGAACGTTAACATCTCGCGAAGTTCAAAAACCAACCCGTTCGAAGACCACGACCACGAAACACAGCGACTGAAAGACAAAGCCACAATAAGATATAAAACCTGAAACCCAAAACCGAAAGAAAAAGAAAGAGACAAACAAGACACAGACACCGATAAGAGACGATGACAAAGACCTCACTAAAAATCTATAGAGAAAAACAGCGACGGCGCAGGATGCACGGTCCCCTCCACGCGCCTCCCTCCCCTCCTCGCCTCTCCAGGAAGATCCTCCGTCCTTCGTCTGGGCGTAATCATCCATGGAGGGAGAGAGTGATCGGCACGGGGATTCACCTCGCTCCCTTGTTTGGCGCGGCCATAACGACCCTACTATCCGAACCTCCCGCTTAATTACCATCCAGGGAAGTTTGACTACCTTAATGGCTGTTTCCGAGGCTCAGACTTTGACCTGACACAAGTTCTAGGACAAAGCGAATCGCTAATGACCCTAGAGACTACGAGCTTAAGTATTCAATCCAGTTAAGAGCTCGCTGTAATAACCTTCTAATCTCACCCGTGTTATCTCATCATTACAGGAACTCTCGCAAGATAAATCACGACGTCACATTCTTGCATCCAAGCACAAACAGTAATGCTTGAGAAGGGGCAAGCTGGACCAAAGGGGTTTCGCCAAGTGGCCCACTGTGGATAAGGGGAAAGGCTTTGGTAAAGGTGGGAGGGTGCGCAGGGTTCGAGAAGCAGGGAGGGGAGGGGTTTAGGTGGCGTGAGGCCAAGGGAGGGCAATGATGATATTCGACGCACACACGTCCCTTAAGGATACACGCATGGATTAGCTGATACTAATGAGAAATCATAAGGTAATCGTGATAACCATCTCATCAGTCGTATTACTTGATACATGACCTATGTATGCCTGTACAATGGTGTGACCATCTACCACAATAATGCCACCACCACGGGAGAGTTCCATCTACCACAATAATGCCACCACCGAGAGAGTTCATCTTAAAGTGGGTGCCACTATCCACTGCACTAATGATACGCAACCACACCAATTCCTATCCGTCACAACGCCGGTCCCACTATCCCTCACATCACTGATCCTATCCTCACGAACGCCACTATCCATGGCAACAGTGCCCCACGCTCCGATACATCATTGCTACCTGGCGTGTGGCTATCAACACTATCGACCGAGCCACTATCCACTACACAAAAGAGAATCCATCCCACCAACTCCACAAACAACCAGAGCCACATCTAACCCTCCTATCGCAGCTATCCACCACACTCTAGCCCCCACTACCCACCACACAGCCAGACTAAATAGAGCAGCAGCAGAAACGGTGGGCCCTAAGCACGAATGTGGAAGCAGACGCTTGACCCTTCAAACTACAGTACACCACCCACCGTAGCGGAATCACGCGTCTACCACACCAGTGCCAACATCCACTCCACTGGCGCGACTAACAATCGTGTTAGTGCCATGCAAGTGCCACCAGCCAGCCAACACGCCTAGGAACCCCATCCATCACGGGAGTGCCACTTATCCTTTTACACACCTTCGCGTCTCTCGCTAACCAAACCCAAACACCACCATCCATCACACCAGCTCCTCCATCCACTGATCCAGAGTGTCAACCAGCCGCGCTTCAGCTTGTCAGTACCTATACCCCACCGCCAGGCGCCGCCAGGCACCACCACCACGGCTGGAGCCTGGCACCGGCCCAACATCACTGGCCTCAACACATCCCCTGTTGCCAAGACCCCTCACACACCGCTAACAAGGCTCAATCACGGACCAGTCACATATATCTCTTTTTCCATCTATCTATCTGTCTGTCTATTCCTTTTACGAACACCAAGATGAAATTTCTCTCTCTCTCTCTCTCTCTCTCTCTCTCTCTCTCTCTCTCTCTCTCTCTCTCTCTCTCTCGCGTATGTGCCTCAGGTTAGGAGAGCAGCAACACCAGGCACGGTCGACAACACCATCACGACAGCAGCCGCCGCAAAACACCACGCTTGGCCGGCCCAACTCTGTTCCCCAACTTTGGGCTGTTTGCTCACAACAACTGAGGCAACGCTGACAGTACCGACAGGTAAGGTGAGGTGTGGCCCCCATTCGTTAACGTGTGTGTGTGTGTGTCACTTTGCTTTTTAAATTTTTTTTCTTTCTTTTAAAGGTAAGGTGAGTTAAGGTAAGATAAAAAAAAAAGGTAAAGGTAAGGAAAAAAAGGAAAAGGAAAGGAAAGGTAAGGTAAGATAGGTAAGGAAAGGAAAGGAAAAGTAAAGTAAGATAGGTAAGGTAAGGAAAGGAAAGGGAGGGAAAGGTAGGGTAAGGTAAGGTAAGATAGGTAAGGTAAGGTAGGGTAAGGTAGGGTAAGGTAAGGAAAGGAAAGGAAAGGAAAGGAAAGGTAAGGTAAGGTAAGGTAAGGTAAGGTAAGGTAAGGTAAGGTAAGATAAGATAAGGCATACGTAAGGTAAGGTAGGGACAAAATACAGTCAAGAGAGGAAGGGAAAACTGATGAATTCCTCAATGGCCAGCCATATACACAACGGCAGACCACAATCAGCGGACAACAGTGTCCAAGTACAGAGAACAAGCACAAGAGCACGTCCATCTCCTGCCGACACCAGTTTGCTGAACAACTGCCTCTCTCTCTCTCTCTCTCTCTCTCTCTCTCTCTCTCCACCTCAGGCAGGGCAGGGCTCGGCTCGGCTGCCGACAAAGACCACGGAACTAATTCGCTGGACAAATCCCCTTTAACTACATTAATTACAAACACAATTATACCGGAGGTCCGGGACCTGACGGAGGGATCAGCGGGAGCCTCGTGCCGGACGCTACCTGTGCCACACTTCCAGGCTGGCCCCCCCGCTTGTCTCTCTAACACCACGGTACGATACTCTGAACACCACGGTACGATACTCTGAACACCCACGGTACGATACTCTGAACACCACGGTACGACACTCTGAGCACCACGGTACGATACTCTGAGCACTACGGTACGATACTCTGAGCACTACGGTACGATTTGTAACATCCGTATCAGGTTTGCTATTCGTCTTTCATATAGTTTCCATGAAGCCCTTTATCCATTCTGAACTTGGGCGACCAAACTGGACCTATATATATATATATATATATATATATATATATATATATATATATATATATATATATATATATATATATATATAATTTGGCTGAGGCCTCACTAAAAGCTATACAGAATCACAGGGCGAGACATCCGTTGACCCAAATTACTTACACTTATGGACATGACCCCGAAATACTCTATAGACTTTACTTTCCCACGCTGACACATCGTTGCCTTGGCTATACATCTCCCTGCTAACCATCACTCCTAAATCCCTCTCAAATGCTGATTTATCCATTCTCGCGTTATCAAGACGATGGTTTATACTCCCATCTGTCTCTCTCCCCCCACCAACCACCCAAACTCAGTATTTTACACCCACGATGTCTGACTACATTCCCACTTCCCTTTCCTTCCCCTAACAGTCCAACATCTACTTCCTCCTGAAGGGCAAAGGCATCTTCCTCGGAACTCAACATCAGGTCCGTCTGAATATCGAGATAACATCCTCATTATCACAGTTCGAACATCGGGACTTCGTCTATCGACCGATGTTTGCTCTTGGACGCACACAAGGGCCTGTGGTGGGTATACTAAACAAGAGTATACTAAGGAAATACTACAAAAGATTGAAGGTACTACGTAATGAAGGGGCGACTAATTACCATGAGGCTGTGGTACTCCTGTTTTCCTCGTCCAACGGAGCCTGTTGAGTTCTCTTCCTTCTCTCGTCTTTCCCTCCGACTGTAACCTCTCCGTTACAAAGACTCGGGCCTAAAACATACCTGAAACTCTCTAATCAAACCCGACTTCTTCCCCTTCTCTAAAACCTTCCCATCTTGCCATTTCAGATGACGCGGTTAGGACTGGGGCAGGATATTTGCCTATACCGAGCGGGCGGCAATGAAAAGCAAACTGAAGTCTACTACGAACATCAACCCACGAGGTCCCACACCGTGGCAACCCGAAAATCTAATATTCCTCCCTTTTCCTCTGTTCTCGTCACGACCTAAAATTGGCGAGTTACAATTCTATATCAATCACATTTGTGAGGGGCTTTCGTTGCCGCGTCTGAAGATATCAAGGTCGCAGTCTCATCCACAGGGGTTCCACTGGGGGGCTTCTTATTACCACGGTGGGTCGCGAGAGATGAGGGATATACCGCTGAGCACCACTACTGGCTGGCAGCCCATGGTATAGCCAAGAGACTTCTCGATCTGTCACTTTAGTCATGAGAAAGATCGTGCCACACCAATGCATACGTGACCACAAATTCGGTCCCTACGATCAACGACGGACCGAAATCTCACTTTCATTTTCAAATCCACGCCACAAGCATCTCAATGAGAGTCAGTTTGTGTTCAAAAGAATTTGTTTGGATACTTTTCATCTGAAAATTCATGACGGTCTTTTTACTTTTGTCTAGTCTTGCATTATCTGCATGAGACATAGTTGTATGCATATCTTCAAGTATCCTTTCATCACTGTAGCTTCCCTTATGCTCCTATTGCCAAAACCAAACATAACAAATACACTGATATTGTTCAGTCAGGAAGCAGAAGTTTGTCCGCAAAACGTTACGTGAATTCTCTGTTACTGTGACCTTTACGCACAGTGACATGTCCTTGTCCGCAAACTGAACAAATACATGTATAAGTACACACCTCTAACGCGATACATAATTCACATGTCACTAACAAATGCAAATATCATTAATAGTATTTCTAAAGTCTTTCTTTTTTCTAAGTTTCCCCCTCACACAACCCCTGAAATGTTCGTTGTCACGCAACCCTCCTCAAACGTTTCCCCTCACACATCCCTCCCCATAAAGTTTCCTCCCTCACGCCTAAACCCTTTCCGAAAATGTTTCCTCCCTCACACACACACACACACACACACACACACACATATACATACACACCCTTCCCAAACCATCCAACTCCCTGGCACCAGCATGAGCAGGAAAGGTTGGCCAACAACGCCCCCTTCCCTCCCCCCTCCGTCCATCCCCAGCATTTGCAGGAACCACCCGAGCGACGGAGCCTTGAGTCACTCTCGTGTCTCGGGCGGAGAGAGAGAGAGAGAGAGAGAGAGAGAGAGAGAGAGAGAGAGAGAGAGAGAGAGAGAGAGAGAGGAAGAAAAAAAAATTACAAACTCGTTGTTCCATTGTTTACATACAAGCCCGAATGCCTCAGACGAGGATGAGCTCCTGAGAGAACGAAATGCGAGACCTCCCTCCCTCCTACCCCAACACACACACACACACACACACACACACACACACACACACACACAATCATACCACCAACTCTAGCCGCAGCCACTGCCGAGCACGGTGTGGTGGTGGTGGTAGGTAGGAAGAGGATAAGGAGGAGGGGGAGTCGCTCAGAATGTGGGTAAAGGTGCCTGTCCCCTTGACAGCTGGAGCGCTCGACTCAGGGCTGTCATTTGTCGAGATTTTAGCGCCGCCCGCCTCAGCTGCACGCCCAGATAACAACAGCAACCTTGCTCGGTAATCCGGACCAGCTTTCTCATGATGTCCGCCGGAAGGAGTAAAAGGACGGCGTGGGAGGGAGGAGAGAGAGAGAGAGAGAGAGAGAGAGAGAGAGAGAGAGAGAGAGAGAGAGAGAGAGAGAGAGAGAGAGAGAGAGAGGACGAAGAGGAGGAGGAGGAGGGTAGTATATACACATCTCTCTACGTATTACACAGCGAGAGCAATTAATACGACGAGGTTTTAGTATGAGGGCAGAGCAAGAGCGTAGCACTCACAGCAAAACAATAGAGAGTCACGCAGAACGAGTCGCGTGAGTTATCTGGTAAGTGTGAGGAAAGAGAGAGAAAGAGAGACAGCGTGTACGTGGACTCAAAACCAAAAGCAGCCCAAGTGTGCGGATGAAGTAGAGAGAAAAGATAGCGAGCTGCCTGGGCAAAAGGAGTGACACTTGACTGTGCAGCCATCACTAACGCTCCCGATACCAAGGCGGGAACAGCCGTAACATACCTCCCTGATCGGTGGCTGCCTACCACTTACACACACACACACACACACACACACACAGAGAGAGAGAGAGAGAGAGAGAGAGAGAGAGAGAGAGAGAGAGAGAGAGAGAGAGAGAGAGAGAGAGAGACGCGGCGGGCCAGGATAGCTCATAGATGATTCATCTTCACCTGATACTCAAAACCACGGAAAACAGGCGTGCTTCCCAATCCAAAAATCATATCCCTCACGCAACGACGGATATGGAAGACTCGGCAACACCAGTAATACACAGGAGGAACCACTGAATCCTGTAAAGGGATACACCACAAGCATCCGGCCACGAAATCGTTCGGAACAACCAACCAATGTTCGGTATATCATGGGGTAACCAGGCGGAAATACCCACAGAACTTATCAATTGTGAATGTAAACGTACGTGATTCGTCCGATCAACCAGGCTCTTGCGTTGCCTACGCCTCAAAACAGACCGAGTGACCCCCAGGAGGACGACAGTGGCAAAGCAGGGCACAGACGGAGCCCCTGTGGGGAGGTAGGAGACGAGACTCCAAAATCAAAATATGGTGCACGTACGATACTCTCTCTGTCTCTCTCTCTCTCTCATATATATATATATATATATATATATATATATATATATATATATATATATATATATATATATATATATATACAGTACATGTATATGTATTACAGGTAAAAAGGAACGTTACTCACGTCAGAGGAGAGGACGTTCTGTACGCCCGCCGCCCGACGACGTACCTGTAAGAAACAAGATGATGATATAAATATCCACAGGTACTGCCACGGGAGAGCCAGACAAAGGCTGGTGGGCACAGGTGGGTGGGTCGAGGAGGGGAGTGGCGAAAGTGGCCAGCAGTGTGAGCGCTGCACTTGGGGGCACACTTATCGTGAAGTGTGTGCTCATGCTACTGAGAACAATACTGCCCTGACGTATGTATTGTATCACACACAGACACACACACACACACATTTATACACACACACACACACACACACATATATATATATATATATATATATATATATATATATATATATATATATATATATATATATATATATATATATACAAATATATTGAGCTTGCATTTAAATTCAATCACACATTACCCAGCTTGACAGTGATAAAAAGAAAGACAGAGTTACATAATAACAGACAAACAGACCACACAAACCCAAGGCTCAAGCGAGATGGTCTCCGGCCTTAGCGAACTTGGAAAAAAAAAAATGAATTACCATGTTGCTTTCTGATGCCCAGTGGAAGACTATGATTGAGTCTATTTGTAGTTTCTCAGTGTCCTTCTACTGACGAGGCATTCACATGTAGTCTAGTATCAAAGGCGAAGGATGATATGAAGCTGTGATACATGTCTGTGTCAATATCAGATGTAAGGTTGAGGAACTGGAGAGGGTGCAAGTAGAGCCCCTTGTGGGGGTCTCAGCTTTTTACAAAACGTGAAGACACTGCAGACGGCCTGATTTATGTACAACAACGTTTTGTGATCCATTCCTTAAAAGGCTGTATATCCATCTGCCACGCTTTTTAAACGATGTGACAACAGAGGCTACTTCAAGTGCTCATGTACAGTCTCTGTACATCACGTCATCAGTAACACTACAATTCCGTCAAGGTCGTCAAAAAAAAAAAAAAAAAAGGGAGATAGAGAAAAGACGTTCCTAACCCTAGACAATGCAGTTCTGGGTTGTGCACATAATTCGATTCCATGAAATCAATCAATTCACATCATAGGACTATCAAATTTCTTTTTCTTTTTGAGGGTGGGGTGGGTGGTTGGTTGGGGAGGGGGAATTGCCTTACCAAGCGGAGACGACGGCAGCATCCACACTTTTCGTCCGGGATGATATCTGGTGCTCGCGCGCAAAAGGTGTTTCTACATTTCTTTTCACACGGACAGAGGAGTTCCACGGGGGTCCTGGTCCAGGGGCAGAGTGCATGTGCATGTTCCCGATGGACCTCTCGATATCCCGAGGCGAGGTGACGAGATCTGCTCTACGTGTAACAAGTGCTGCATGGCTCTCTCTCTCTCTCTCTCTCTCTCTCTCTCTCTCTCTCTCTCTCTCTCTCTCTCTCTCTCTCTCTCTCTCTCTCTCTCTCACGGGGAAGAGAGGAACCATCAGCAACAATACCCCCACTGATGGCTTTTCAACTTCCAAAGAAATGGAATACCAAATGGATCTGTCACGCCGCCACTCACCACCAGACCCTACGGGACTGTGGCAAACATCCATTGGTTTCCACTCTCCACCACCAGAATATGGGAACGCTGAGTTCCATGTCATGTCTCCGTGATGGCTTCAGAGAGAAGAAAAATGTGGGGGGGGGGAGAGATATTAGAACGAAAAATTTCACCTACTGCAGGGAACCAACCGTGTAGATATGTTTCATGCCTTCAACTATTCCACTAACTGTATGTACATAAAAGGAATCTAAGAGGAGGCATGGACGAGTAAATATACAACGTCTCAAACCAGTGAGGATCGGGTGGTTACATAGGCCTTACGGGACGCAGACTCCAAAAAGCCTGTCTGAACTAAAGAGGGGAACATGACAGCATTGGTCCCAGACCGAGCTGTGATGGAAGAAGACCTCCGACACCATCGTAAGGTATACGTAAGGTAGGGTAAGGTCCCAAACACAGCTGTGGGGGTAGAAGATCTCCGACACCATCGTAAGGTATACGTAAGGTAGGGTAAGGTCCCAAACACAGCTGTGGGGGTAGAAGACCTCCGAAACCATCGTAAGGTATATGTAAGGTAAGGTAAGGTCCCAGACCCCGCTGTGGGGGTAGAAGACCTCCGAAACCATCGTAAGGTATACGTAAGGTAAGGTAAGGTAAGGTCCCAGACCTAGCTGTGGGGGGTAGAAGACCTCCGAAACCATCGTAAGGTATACGTAAAGTAAGGTAAGGTCCCAGACCCCGCTGTGGGGGTAGAAGACCTCCGAAACCATCGTAAGGTATACGTAAGGTAAGGTAAGGTCCCAGACCTAGCTGTGGGGGGTAGAAGACCTCCGAAACCATCGTACGGTATACGTAAAGTAAGGTAAGATCCCAGACCCAGCTGTGATGGGAGACCTTCAATACTATCGCCATGTACACGTAATGGCATCAAGAGAAGCAATGAGCTGCACCGGGAGAAATTCTTCACATCTCGAACATAGGTGGAATGTTCGTCCCTGATCAGGTGCCAATGATGGCCGGGAGAACGCCCAGCATCCCCGTCCATACCAGAATCTCTGTTCATATCTTAAAACACTCTTGGCTGATAAAGGACCTCGGGGAATACCGCTCAGCCCTGCACATGGTAGAGTAAATCCCTCCCAAAGTCACTGCCGGGAGCGGCGTGGTCTTCCGAACAACAGAAGAGGAAGAGAAACCTTACGTAACACGGGTTTCCTCGGCGTATTTGTGAGATCACGAGTGTGAACATTCCTGTGTTATGCACCTGCAGTGGAAGTATTGTGAACTGAAGATGGTTCGTTCGTGTCTACAGAGGTGTAGCCAGTTGAAACTGGTACTTCTGTTAGTGCTAGGCACCACACCGTATTGTGGTCTGGGGTCTCATTTCTCGTTTTGTCCTTAACTTAATCAATTACATCAACGGGATAGTAAAGTGGTTTAAAAAAAGCAACACTGGCATGTCCGCAAACGAGATTCAAATCCCTCAGATAATAAGCTCAGAGGAAAATTCGATGGCACCGGAAGATGATGAAAACATATCTTCATACTGGCCAATACAATGGCAACTTCAGCTTAACATCAATAGGCATTGCCATGATACAGATCTAAGGCCTTTTAATCCAACAACAGCATTCGAATCGTCTAAATACCGGATGTGAACCGGTGTACCACTCCTTTACTCCTAATACTACACGTGGGAAATGTATACAGTATACCTACCACTCGCATGAATACCTATGTATACCCTCCATGCACGAACAAGCTCACCTGTCACATTATATAAGATCATCAGTTTCTGTGTGGCATTACTGAAGGAGTCGTTGACGGCGGAGGTCTCCCGTCAACCTGGTCCCTCGCTTCCGTCGTGCCGGACACCGGGAACTCACATACACGTCGTTCCCACAAAGTCTGTCGAGGTTACCATTCAGTTCTGATACACACGTGACGTACCACGACAGCTCAACGAAAAATACAGACAGGAGTTTCTAACATCTACTTTTGTGTATCGCTTCAAGCGTTAAATGCAGGTGTAAGACCCGTTCCATATACAGAGTTCATTCAAGGGGCCAAAAGCGTGTTTTGAGGAACACGTGTACTTGAGGAGGGCGTCACAGGTGCTCCTCTTCCAACACCTGTTCGTAATGACATGCCACTTCTTTTTTTTTTTTTCCACGGGTTGAGGCGGTTGTCATTTGCATCACATATACTTTTAACCGTAACAAAAATCGCGGTAGGTGATAAGCCCTCTTTTCACGATCAGCGATACGGGGCTTTTACAGAAAAAGTGATGCGGGATTTTATTGATAGTGTGATACGGTCCTTTCACTGGCCATGATGAGAGTATTTATTGATAAATGATATCTCTATCGAGAAAAGATATCCATCCACGTTTTAATAACGTGCCAATCGTATTCCCCTTTCTTTTCTTACAATCACATCGAAGTCATAATTGATACAACAGCGTTTTACGTGGTTAATGAGAGAGGACCCCCAAAAAATTACACACGGGACATTGGCACGCACTTCAAAACATTACCACCAGCGCCCAGTTTCCCGCCCGTACCATCTGCAAAGTCTTCAAAACCTACCCAATCCATGAGAACACTGGGAGAGGAACACAGGAAGGAGAGCCATGACACTGACAGCGAAAACCACATACCGCACCCTTGCTATTCCATCAGTGGGACAGGACTCTTGGCCAAACTGTATCCAGTTTTCTTGCCGTGTCACCTCTACATGAGAGAGAGAGAGAGAGAGAGAGAGAGAGAGAGAGAGAGAGAGAGAGAGAGAGAGAGAGAGAGAGACTGGTGAGTTTCCACTCACACTAACGAAGCAATGTATAACTGCCCTTTGTTCGCTGGATATTCACGATGCCTTGGAGGCTCCGTCTGTGACTTACCAGCCTTGTTGTTCCTATGATAACCCAGGCTAATTTGGTGCTGCGGTCCGCAAGGTTACGTACCCTCCACAAACCTGCTGATCCGGTACCCTCCTCGACCTGCGGAGGTCCATTCATGACTACATCTCCACCCACGAACCCGCAGCCGGACCGGCGCCACCTGCGATACTCTTAACATATCTAGTAAACCCAGGTGGCGGCATCGAACCCGGGGCTTCTAAGTCGGTCCTGTTGGCAAACGATCTTCTTTGACGGGCGAACGCTACACAAACGAGCTTCCATGACGAACGAAGACTACAAAAACGAGCCGAACGAACACTACACAAACGAGCCGAACGAACACTACACAAACGAGCCGAACGAACACTACAACAAATCGACTTTCCAAACCCCGTGCACTGCATATTATCTAATAACGAATCCACATCAGTAAACCACAGAAGACACTGCAAGGAGAGGGTATTTACCTGTTCACACCACACACCTGACGCACATCACGCCCTCGTAAAACACGAAGATTATCTCAAATGAGAAGGTTTTCCTGGGAACAAAACACTGCCCTCTCATGACAAGACTTTCCGCCGCCACCCACACGCGTCATGCAAGAGATCCGTGTGGTACCATGCTCCAGCAGCGTGATATCATGCTCCAGATGTGTTGTACCATGCTCCAGCAGTATGGTGCCATGCTCCAGCAGTATGGTACCATGCTCCAGCAGCGTTATATCATGCTCCAGATGTGTGGTACCATGCTCCAGCAGTATGGTACCATGCTCCAGCTCTGTCATACCATGATGCTCCAGCGGTGTGATAACACGTTCCAGCTGTGGCGTATCATGCTTCAGCTGTGTGGCATCATGCTCCAGTTGTGCGGTATCATGCTCCAGCTGTGTGGCATCATACTCCAGTTGTGCGGTATCATGCTCCAGCTGTGTGGCATCACGCTCCAGTTGTGCGGTATCATGCTCCAGCTGTGTGGCATCACGCTCCAGTTGTGCGGTATCATGCTCCAGTTGTGTGGCATCATGCTCCAGTTGTGCGGTATCATGCTCCAGCTGTGTGGCATCATGCTCCAGTTGTGCGGTATCATGCTCCAGCTGTGTGGCATCATGCTCCAGCTGTGCGGTATCATGCTCCAGCTGTGTGGCATCATGCTCCAGTTGTGCGGTATCATGCTCCAGCTGTGTGGCATCATGCTCCAGCTGTGCGGTATCATGCTCCAGCTGTGTCGTATCATCCTCCAGTTGTGCGGTATCATGCTCCAGCTGTGTGGCATCATGCTCCAGTTGTGTGGCATCAGGCTCCAGTTGTGCGGCATCATGCTCCAGTTGTGCGGTATCATGCTCCAGTTGTGTGGCATCATGCTCCAGTTGTGCGGTATCATGCTCCAGCTGTGTGGCATCATGCTCCAGTTGTGCGGTATCATGCTCCAGCTGTGTGGCATCATGCTCCAGCTGTGCGGTATCATGCTCCAGCTGTGTCGTATCATCCTCCAGCTATGTGATGTCATGTTCCAGTGTGGTATCATGCTGGATGGCTGTGCTGTTCCCACTGTATCCTCCCCACTGTGCATTGCCCAGGCTCCTTCGCCTCTTGACATCTTTACTGCACCCTACCTGTCTCTTCCACAGCACTCCAACTGTATTTGAGGGGTAAAGGCGCTCACGTTCCTCCTATCTCAATTCCCTGGTTCCTGAACTCCATTTACCAATTTCACGTTACCAAAGAAACTGCTGAGTCCTGCAAAATTTCCATGACTATATCTCCTCTTTAGGTCAATTTCTTCATCGCTATTTCCGTTCTTGTACACCACAGAAACGCTGTTGCCAATTGACGCAACAACGTGCTACACACCTGTACCTCTTCCTCTCCTCCCTTAACCGGCGAATATCCCCCACACCCAAGAGCCCTGCCATGGGGAGCTACTCCCACTACAGATACCTGTCATGCACGAGACTCCCACCATAGTTCCTGGTCATGCAGTGCCTCCCATCCCCCCCCCCCCCCGGCCCAAACACACACACACACACACACACACGTCAAACACCCATCCCCCGCATCTCAAGGCCTCGCCTTCACCTTCCCTGCCACCAGTCACAAAACGCCCCTCACCGTGCCCCCCACACCCTTTCCTCTCCTGCTGCATCACTCCTCCCCATCCCCACGACACACACACAGACACACACACACACACACCCTCCCCAAACCCCCAAATCCCTCTCTCCAACCACGCCCTCACAACCAGGTAACTTTGTAAAGATTATCGTATTATCTGACGCCTACCTGACCTGAGTTCTGAGGTCCTCCACACTGTCTCTACCAGTCACCCTGGTTCCTCAACACTGCTAGTGAGCACGGACCCGCATACAGTGCAATACTACCAGTCATTCAGGTTCCACACTGCCATTCACCCTGGTTCCTCAACACTGCTTGTCATCACGGACCCACACACAGTCTAATCCTACCAGTCACTAAGGTTCCACAATACCAGACAACCTAGTTCCACACACACACACACACACACACACACACACACACACGTGTAGACACACTACCAGCCATATTGATTGTAACCTGCCAGTCAGCCAACCTCCACACCGCCAGACGCAACTGGTTCCGCACTACCAGTTAACCCGGTTGCACACAAAAGTTACCAGTCAGGCCGCCAGCTTGTCCACACCCGACGCCGTAGGCTTCCCGATGAAGCAG
>NC_092242.1:11870998-11948498 GCF_036320965.1 Panulirus ornatus | reverse complement strand
CTCTCTCTCTCTCTCTCTCTCTCTCTCTCCATCTAGCCTTCACACAAATACTGAGAGAGAGAGTAGTCACCAAGTACACCCTCAACTGACACTACACGCTACCAACACCCAGTACTCAGATCTCAGTGTTCCCTTACTGTCTGCATTCCCTCCACACTTCCACACACACACATACACACACACACACACACACACACACAGAAAGAGAGAGAGAGAGAGAGAGAGAGAGAGAGAGAGAGAGAGAGAGAGAGAGAGAGAGAGAGAGAGAGAGAGAGAGAGAGAATAAATGATTCATCAATAACATATCATGTGCAATATACTAAATAGACATTCAATAACGTATACATACTAACGAATCTTCCTTGCATCGCTGCGTCACGACGACACACTTCACCGAACAAATGCAACGATGACCCGAATCTATACACGAGTCACAGACTCACGCCAGCGAGGCTTCACTGGTCCTACTCACCGCCACCCATCACGACCAACATAAGGAAAAGAGGTCACTCCTCTTCTACAGATATACGAACGCCTGCTGGAAGAACAATAAGAACATAAGAGGTAAGGACATTGCAAGAGGCTTATTGGCCCATGCTAGGCAGGTCCTGAGTCTGTCCACCCTACAACCAACCGCCTGAACCCATAAACACATCATCCGACCCTCATTCAAAGCTACTTAAACACCTGCCTTCCACTACATTACTTGGCAACTTGTTCCGTATGTGGGAGCTAGGTCTTTGAGTAGCTTTAAAACGAAGGTTGGATGATGTGTTTATGGGTTCAGAACATGGCTGGTTGGGGCTTCAGGCCAAATCATCAACTGTGCGAGTCATTACGGCCGTGAACACCGAAAACTAACATACACCAACCACAAAATCTCTGAACCCCCTTCGGGTGTTGAGGATAAACGTAAGACCACGTACACCGTCACTGTACACTGTGCACACAACTCTGATTTGATGAAAGAAAAACCAAACAGAAGAAAAGGAAAATATGAATACAGCACTAGGAAAAAATAAATATAATCCTAACACTTAAAATCCTATTTACAGGATTTTATAAAAAGATTTTTTTATATATAAGTTTTTCCAATGAGGTTTCCAGGAGTTCTTTTTTTTTTTTTCATTCCAAAGACTTTCTAGAGATTTATTCTTCCTTGCCAGTTGAGTGGTCCAGTGACCAATCAGATGAAAGTCGTTACTCGGGGCGCTGGAAATATCCTCCCTGGAACTCATCCAGGAACCCCTGGATCAGGCGGTCACGTCATCTGTGGCTAAGACGTCACAAGAGGACGGCAGTGATGGACTGCCGGGGAAGGTGATCCAGCCCTCCGACACTCAACTACTTGATACAAGAAGAAGAAGAAGAAGAAGAAGAAGAAGAAGAGGAGGAGGAGGAGGAGGAGGAGGAGGGGGGGAGGAGGAGGAGGAGGGGGGGAAAGAAGAAGAAGAAGAACAAGAAGAAGAAGAAAAAGAAGAAGAGGAGGAGGAGGAGGAGGAGGAGGAGGAGGAGGAGGAGGAGGAGGAGGAGGAGGAGGGAGGGAAGAAGGAGAAGAAGAAGAAGAAAAAGAAGTAATAATAATAATAATAATAATAATAATAATAATAATAATACCTCGCAAACGCGGGAGACAGCGACAAAGCAAAAAAAAAAATAATAATAATAATAATAATAACAATAAGAAGAAGAAGAAGAAGGAGGAGGAGGAGGAGGAGGAGGAGGAGGAGGAGGAGGAGGAGGGGGAAAGAAGAAGAAGAAGAAGAAGAAGAAGAAGAAGAAGAAGAAGAAGAAGAAGAAGAAGAGGAGGAGGAGGAGGAGCAGGAGGAGGGGGAGGGGGAGGAGGAGTAGGAGGAGGAGGAGGGGGAAAAGAAGAAGAAGAAGAAGAAGAAGAAGAAGAAGAAGAAGAAGAAGAAGCATTAGTGGTAGTAATCATGAGGGAGTTTGATGCATACCCCCAGAAAGTCTACCAGACTTGGATATCCTAGATATGATGTACTAAAAGCGACCAACAACAGATTGGTGGATCAGTATCAGATGGCTGCCACAGAACGCTCAGCTCCCCCCCAGTCATTCACACTCACATACTTACAAGGACGATCCCAGACGCAGCGAGGGACGAGTAAAGCCAAATGATGACCCGCTATAATCCATACTGGTCACCAGGTAACACAACGCAAGTGTGAAAATCGCAACACAACTGACAGCCCAACACAACAATACAGGATCGACACTGCGGCGCAATAAAAACCCGGCAACGCAACACAGTACCGGGTCGACGTACCAACAACAAAAGAGAACGTGCAACACAGTAAAAAGGATCGACACAACGGCGCAATTAAAACCCGACAATACAACCCAGTACTGGGGACACCAAACCGACAACACAAGAGAACGTGCAACGTAATAATGGATCGTCAGTGCGACGCATGAGGCCCGGGCAACACTAATGGAGGCAACACAGGAAGACCAAATCTGCAGTGAATGGGGCGCCTAAGCGACAGTTGAGTTAGTGGTACTTTCTGTCTGTCCTGCATTGTTCCCGTTCCTCCTCGCTCTTTACCTAGTTTTTTTTTTTCCACTCTTGTCCTTTAGTCTCTCTTTTATATACCCTCGCCCTTCTCCCTGTCCTTCACCCTAAAGTACCCTCTCTATATCTTCTTATCTCCCTCCCGCTTAATGTAATCCCCGTTCCTCCCTTGTAAAGTGTAATTTTAATACAATTTCGTTATTCTCGCTCCTCCATTCGCTCACCGACGATCAACATTTCTTTCCCTCTTTTTTTTTCTGTTTTTTTTGCTGTCAATTCCTATTTACACTCCTCACTACAGCCTGGAGTATCTGTAAGGCCGACGCATAAGCCACGGTTCAACGGTAATTTACCGAGAGAAAGTTTCTGTGAACTGGTCTCGCCTTAAGAGGCCAGCCAGGCCTTACGAGCAATCACTGTGTTCTAAGGATCCGCCAAGCTGGGGTGTCTAGGTATCCATCGCATACATGTTTACTTTCTCTGTGAAATCATTTCTCATTCTTCCTATTTACTTTAACTTAAATAAAACAAAAAAAAAGAACAAAGAAATATAGTACGCGGGCGCGTGCGTGTGTGTGTGTGTGTGTGTGTGTGTGTGTGTGTACTCGCGGTGTCAAAAATTGCGTACATAGCGTTGATTTTTCTGGGGTTGAGGATTTACCCCATAAGTCACACACACTGCCCAGTCAGCCAGCAGGAGAGCTTGCTCTGGTGCGACACCGATCAATCAGGCTGTTTGTGTCTCCATCACGCGAGCCCGCAGACCCACCGCAGAGACGCAATGAAACGTGCAATCGACCTAATTTTTCCCAGAGCATTTTCTTGTTTAACAGTCTCTACCTTCACTGGTTTAATCTTCTTTAATAGTTTCTACCTTCACTGGTTTAATTCTCTTCTTTAGTAGTCTCTCCCTTCACTGATTTAATTCTCTTCTTTAGTAGTCTCTACCTTCACTAGTTTGATTCTCTTCTTTAATTGTCTCTTCCTTCACTGGTTTGAATTTCTTCTTTAATAGTCTTTATCTTTACTGGTTTAATTTTCTTCTTTAATAGTCTTTATCTTCACTGGTTTAATTTTCTTCTTTAATAGTCTCTACTTTCACTACTTTAATTTTCTTCTTTAATAGTCTTTACCTTCACTGGTTTAATTTTCTTCTTCAATAGTCTCTACCTTCACTGGTATATCTAATCTTCTTTAATAGTCTCTACCTTCACTGGTTTGAATTTCTTCTTTAGTAGTCTTTATCTTCACTGGTTGAACATGAGTGTGTTGGTTTAAGTCTAAATCAGCCGGGTTGACCACGTGTATGTTGGTAACCGTCTGTCTGTTCATTCGCCACTTCTCCACGAATGGGTTGGTACGAACCTCTGCGTACATGGCCATGGTGAAAGAGTCTTCGCATCTGCAGGTACGACGTCGCAAAGCGTTTGCCTTGGCGACACCGATGTCGTCCTTCACACTCCTCCATATTTCACGTTCGGTTTACCCTGCGTGGCATTCCACAAGAATTTATTGTTTCGAGCTTTTTCCCGGCTAGACCTTCCAGTATTTTCCCCACATATATTTATACATACGTGTCTATACATCATGTCGGATCATCGGAGGTCCTTGAGCGTCCTCAACAACCCCGGACGCATGGCTGAGTTTAACTTGAAGAGCTGGATGCCTCCAGACGTGTCACATTTTGTGTTGGGAATCGCCAGTCGGGCGACGGAACACCAGCGGGTTCCAGGGCACTCGGAACATACACGTAGGAAGGACAGATAATAACATGACGAGAGGCTATCCGGTGAAGGACAAGTACATGGGAAGGGACGGATAACAGGAGACACGATGATCCAAGACGATGTTGTCTACTGAAGGACAGAAATACCACATTCTAGGGCCAGATAACGCAGATATAAAGTCGTAAGGGACAGCAGAGCAAAAGATATATACCTATCCACTTCCCCCCACCCCAAGGCATAACAGCACGTGTCTTGAACAGCATCACCATCAGCTTCGGGGGGAAGGGGCCTCGAAAATGAGATGTCTCCTGCGTCTGACAACGGGAAACAAGATGGCTCGAAGTAAAAGACATATCAGACTACGACACAGTGACAACACATATCAGAGTACCACACAGTGACAACACATATCAAAGTACCCCACAGTGACTACACATATCAGACTACGACACAATGACAACACATAGCAGAGTACCACACAGTAGCTACACATATCAGAGTACCACACAGTGACAACACATATCAAAGTACCCCACAGTGACTACACATATCAGACTACGACACAATGACAACACATAGCAGAGTACCACACAGTAGCTACACATATCAGAGTACCACACAGTGACAACACATATCAAAGTACCCCACAGTGACTACACATATCAGACTACGACACAGTGACAACACATAGCAGAGTACCACACAGTAGCTACACATATCAGAGTACCACACAGTGACAACACATATCAAAGTACCCCACAGTGACTACACATATCAGACTACGACACAGTAACTACACATATCAGAGTACCACACAGTGACAACACATATCAAAGTACCCCACAGTGACTACACATATCAGACTACGACACAATGACAACACATAGCAGAGTACCACACAGTAGCTACACATATCAGAGTACCACACAGTGACAACACATATCAAAGTACCCCACAGTGACTACACATATCAGACTACGACACAGTGACAACACATAGCAGAGTACCACACAGTAGCTACACATATCAGAGTACCACACAGTGACAACACATATCAAAGTACCCCACAGTGACTACACATATCAGACTACGACACAGTAACTACACATATCAGAGTACCACACAGTGACAACACATATCAAAGTACCCCACAGTGACTACACATATCAGACTACGACACAATGACAACACATAGCAGAGTACCACACAGTAGCTACACATATCAGAGTACCACACAGTGACAACACATATCAAAGTACCCCACAGTGACTACACACATCAGACTACGACACAGTGACAACACATAGCAGAGTACCACACAGTAGCTACACATATCAGAGTACCACACAGTGACAACACATATCAAAGTACCCCACAGTGACTACACATATCAGACTACGACACAGTAACTACACATATCAGAGTACCACACAGTGACAACACATATCAAAGTACCCCACAGTGACTACACATATCAGACTACGACACAGTGACAACACATAGCAGAGTACCACACAGTAGCTACACATATCAGAGTACCACACAGTAGCTACACATATGAGAGCATCACATAATGATGTCTGACTGCCTCGTGCAATGTCTTTAATCTTCAAGCGTTAGCTCCATCTACATTGAAAAGAAAATACTTCTCCCCGGTACGATAAACAACATACTCGTATCTGCCAATTAAATCCGGTTTTCAATTTCTGTTCCCAGCCAAAACTTCGCCATCAACACCGTCAGAAATCCCAGTAAAGTAGTAGCCTGAGCACTCTTTCCCTTCTCCTCACGTCCTCAACGGCATCCCAAGAGCTGGCGATCATCCCGGACGTCTCACAGGGCCAACACCAAACCACTTCCGGCATCACGTAGTTCCTTAGGATTGGCTAGGGTAAACACTCTCGTCTCTCCTCCTACCATTTCCGCGGTTCTCCTTCGTCTACTTCTGTGCTTTAGCGTGTGTCTTTCCTTTGTTTATATCCTATGCTCAGTTCATTTTCCTCTCTCTATGTCTACTCTCAGCTGATGCTCCGCTTCTCCAGTGTCTTAAAGGTTTTATCTGGTGAATTCCTGAAGTCTTCGGAGGATCTTCTATCCCCAGCATCTGTCTTGCAATGTCATCTCTGGGTATCTTACAGCTACTGACGCTCTCTCCTAGTCCTCCTGTGGTGGTTATCCTGATATTTTGTATTACTCGTATAGATGCTGTTGTCTGGAGGAACCCCTTATTTCAGCCATTCCTGGACCTTTCGATCTTGTTCCCTCGTACTGACGACCTGATCTGTTATCTTTTTTAACCGTCGCGTTGCCCCATGGGCAGACTGTATGTATGTTTGTGAACTGAAGGACAGCGTTCTATGGATGGGTGAGGCAGAAAGAAAAGACAGCTACCTGGGCCAAAGGAGTGACACTTGGAAGCCACTGTTGTGCCGCTTGTGACGGCTGTGCTGTGAGCCATCACTTCTGTAGCTGTCACGTGTCACTTCCTTGGCCCAGATAGCCTTTCTGTCTCACCTACACGTGGGCTGCTGGCTTCCAGTGCACAAACATACAATCTATCCATCTCACACATCACATTTAACCACACGCAACTCACGCGACTCGTTCATAGTAACTCTACATTTTCCTGCGCTACTGGTCTTGAGCTGCCTTTGGTCAACATCTCTTCGTAAGTAATCCTAAGTATACTCTCTCTCTCTCTCTCTCTCTCTCTCTCTCTCTCTCTCTCTCTCTCTCTCTCTCTCTCTCTCTCTCTCTCCAGTGGCAGAAAGAGCGGCTAACAGACGAGACAATGAAGTAAACAGTCAGGTGTGAAACACGTCCCCCGTAGCACGTAAGCAACCCTCATAACCAAGCATGAATGCAAGCACAACACACACGCACACAGAGGCGTGAGGAAGGAGGGACGGTCTATCACTGGTGCGTGGACGAGGAAATGAGATGATGGAGTGCATAATGGGATGCGGGGTTGCCACCTCGCCACATCTACCACATCCACCTCCTGCGCCCCAACCATACCACCAGGTCAACTCCATCAACGCCCACCTCCACACCTCCCACAACACGCAGACAGCCCTCGCCATCGCGACCCTGCGCACAAAATCCACTCCATCACCGCCACTTAACCGCTTCATATCCACGCTACGCTGACATCCACCCTCACCACCCCAACTCCAACGGGCGAGGGGGAGATGAAGTGAAGCGTGTGGAGGACCGAATGACAGTAATGCGTTTAAGAGATGAACGAGACTGACCATACGTGGGCTGCGAGCATGCCCCACCATGTATTGCTGGTGAATATGACTCACCATCAGTGAGTGGTGAGCAGGACTGTGTGGGATGAAAATGGATGACGACCAGCGGGACGAGAGATCACGAATGCGATGATTTAAGATCATGAAGAAGAAAAGAGGAGTGGTAGCATCTGTACACGTGACAAAAATAAGATGAAGTACTGGAAAGTATATTCGAGAGACAGGGTGCTATTAGAACCTTAACAATTACGAGAGAGAGAGAGAGAGAGAGAGAGAGAGAGAGAGAGAGAGAGAGAGAGAGAGAGAGAGAGAGAGAGAGAGAGAGAGACCTCGCGTGGTACTCTGCTCACCCTGTGTGACGGGTTCGTTTTTACAAAAGATGACGGTAGAGTCATCTAGTCAGGTGACAACAGAAAGAAAAGAGAGTGGAAAATACTTCACAAGTGACTTTAAACATCTCGCAGTCCAACAGCTAATAACTGGGGTTCTATTTCCATTAATAATGGAAACCTGACGTAATACCACAAATGCCCATCCCCCAATACCACATCTCACCATATAACACACAACATAGACGTTTCAACACCACATCCCACCGTAACACTGACCGTCACATGGGCGTAATGCAGAACACTCAGACAACGAACACATGCAGTGGCACGTAAAAAAGGAAAAAAAAAAAAATATATGAATTACCCGCTCTGAAGTGGGAATTCCGTTCGAGTGCTAAAACACCGGAAGAATGCCCGGAAAATATGACGGCACAACACTCCCGAAAACACGTACTAAACACACACACACACACACACACACACACACACACACACACCGCTGGAAAGGAGGTGCGGAGGTTGCGGGGTCTCAGCTCCACCAGGAGACGGTGTTCCTGCCCTCAAACTGAAGGATCTGATCGGCAAAACATCAAGCAGGGAAAAAGATGCTTCCAAGGCTCTTAGAACGACTGGAAGATTTCGCTACACATCCACACGTGAGGAGGATGCTTCCACGGCTCTTAGAACGACTGGAAGATTTCGCAACACATCCACGCGTGAGGAGGAAGTGTATATATATATATATATGAAAAAAAAGAGCCACCAACAGCTATTTTAGCGAGAGAGGAAAAACACAGGAAAATCATATATTCACGAGCGAAAGTTACAAATTAAGGAGAGGCAGCAGTAGCAGCCACCATCACAAGCCTGTTGGGTTAGAGCTGCCTAAAAACACGACGGATGATGACCAAGACGATGATGATGATGACGACGAAGACGATGACGATGACGACGACGACGACGACGATGATGATGATGACGACGACGATGATGATGATGATGATGAAGACGACGACGATGATGATGACGACGATGATGATGATGATGATGATGACGACGACGACGACGACGACGACGATGATGATGACGACGACGACGACGATGATGACGACGACGATGATGATGATGATGATGATGAAGACGACGACGATGATGATGACGACGATGATGATGATGATGATGATGACGACGACGATGATGATGATGATGATGAAGACGACGACGATGATGATGACGACGACGATGATGATGATGATGATGACGACGACGACGACGACGATGACGACGACGATGATGACGACGACGACGACGACGATGATGATGACGACGACGATGATGACGACGACGACGATGACGACGACGATGATGACGACGACGACGATGATGACGTCGACGACGACGACGACGACGATGATGATGATGGCGACGGCCGTCACGTAGCTCGGGACTAATGAGGCAAAAGTGAACTAGCCTTTCAAGTTTCGCCTCAGAAGCCACGCAGCAAGAGATGAACGAACCCCATGACTTCCCGGGGTTGCTGCGATCCCTTCCTCTTTGTTTACACAGCTGATGCCCTCATGACAGGAGCAAGGGAGGGAGGGGAGGGTCAGGTGGAGGAGGAGGAGGAGGAGGAGGAGCTGCTGCTTCCTCTTCCCATACCGACCTGCACACACACACACACACACACACACACACACAGAGGGGGGAGGAGAGTCTGCAGAATCGAGCGAAGTGTAAGTAATGTACAGTATAAAATGAGGTGAAGTGCAGATAAACAAGAAAGAAGATACAGGTGAGATAAGTGTAAGTGAAATAAGTTCTAGGCAAGGAAAGACTGAGTCAAGTCAAGTAAAGTAAGGACCAGGGAAGTACCTTAAGTTGGTAGTTCAAAGCTCGGATATCTTCACACCTCCATAACTTCGTCGAGGTCCTCAAGCTCTCTTGTTGCCCCTTCTCTCGACAAGCAGTCCACTGGAGGCTGTGCGACCCATAGGCCTGCCTGCCTTCGTGCCCTCCACAACGTGGCTGGCAGAGAACACCTTCAACTTATACCATCATCAGGCTGTTGGATCTTTGTTTCACACGACGGCGCGCTCTGCTCTTCCTCATACTGCCACGTACTAAGGTGAACATTTTTTTTTTTTTACGGAGCGATGCTAACAGACATCACCTTCTGGTTCATTCAGGAGACCTCACAATTTCTGGTGGTATCTCTCGGTCGTCCCTGCCTAACCATGCTGATGGCAAAGGATTATTTTCTGAGTTACAATGCCGGCCAGAACCTTCCTGGATTTTCCAGGGTGTATATAAATCATGATGTAATAATCTCAGGTGAGCTCCTGGAAATTATGAAAATAAAGTCTATGTGTTTTCTGTCGTTCTCAATTCTGATATTTTTTTTTTTTTTGGACAGTGTGTGGAATACGTCCTTCACACATTTTCCAACTCGAAAACATTTCGCCCACTTTGATGTAAAGTTAAGGCACAGGTCAAGTCCGGTCCGGTCAGGTCAGGTCAAGTCTCATCCTATCACGTGACACTGAAGCTGTACCTGAGGACGGACAACCCGCGTTGACCAGCGTCGCCAACACGGGTACAAAACACGATATTTCCAAGCACTCTCATGATCACTGCTCAGGGAAATATATGTATACCTGCGAACGTATCTGTTTTCCTCCTTTCTGAATGACCGAACGTGGAAGATGGTGTTAGCGTATCGACCACCATCTTATTACACGTGTTGGTTCCAAAGAAAAAATTTTCTACTCCGTGTTTCTGGAAGAACATCAGACCAACAGACCTACCTATCTTCTTACCTACAGACCCACAGACCTACCTATCTTCTTACCCACAGACCTACCTATCTAGCTTCCTATCCACGTACAGACCTACCTACAGACGTACAGACCTACATATAGAGGTACAGACCTACCTACAGACGTACAGACCTACATATAGAGGTACAGACCTACCTAAAGACGTAAAGACCTTCCTACAGACGTACAGACCCTCCTAAACAGGTACAGACCTACCTACAGACGTACAAACCTTCCTACAGACTTACAAACCTACCTAAAGACGTACAGACCTACCTACAGACGTACAGACCTACATAAAGAAGTACAGACCTACCTACAGACGTACAGACTTTTCTACAGGCGTACAGACCCTTCTAAACAGGTACAAACCTACCTACAGACGTACAGACCTTCCTAAAGACGTACAGACCTTCCTACAGACGTACAGACCTTCCTTCATACATACAAACCTTCCTACATACGCACAGACATAAGTTCGGCTAAATCCTCCTTCAATCAGGCCACCTACCAGACCCGAACGTCAACTTTAATACTTATGACCCTTCATTCAGTGACCATGACCCCCACTGGGTACCCGTATCATCCATCAAACCCCGGCAAAGCACACACGGATGACCTGCGACAACACACGAAAAATATCTCATTCGTCCAGTACAACAAGGCTCACGATTCTTTTTTTTCTTTTTCGTTCGTTCAGTAAAATGTATTTTTACCTTGTTATAAGAGTGTGGCGGGTGTCTGTCCAACAACAGCGGGGTTCCAACACACACACACACACACACACACACACACACACACACACACACACACAAAGACGATGTGGTTGTCCAAGGGAACACCTCGGCACCATACACCATTATTCTACTCTTAACTTCATTGCCAAAACACGAATATAAAAGTTACAACACAGTAACCAGTAACCACAAGGATACTTCAAACTAAGCATAATACAGTACATTTGTAAATGTCGATAAACATACACGAGTTAAGATACAGGGAAAAGAAAAGGCAACAGCTTTACCAGCAATGACCCCTGAGCTGCGTACATGCAATGTATTACCATTACTACTGCCCTCCGATCTGTCCGGTTTTCAGAATGTCCCCAACGGTAGATTGCCGGACGCCAGAGCGATGTATGCGTCCCGCCCCCTACGACACACTATACAGTACTTCCCCAACTTCGCTGCAGGCACAACATGCAAGAATTTACAAGTAACATCAGTGTTTTGGCAGACTTTTTTTTTCTTTTTTGTCTCATCTTTACAGTTGTGAGCACTTGTTATCAACAACCGGACCCGTTCATCTCCGACGTGCACGAGACCACGACATATATATAAATATTCTGTTTTATATCCTTAATCAAGTATCGAACAAAAACACACCCCCAACCGTTTCATTTCCTGGTTAAAAAGAAATGAATAAAAAATTAGGGGTGTAAGGCCACTCGCACCTCTCACAAGCGGTACCACTGCGACACCTGAACACTCTCAGCTCTCACAACCACTATCTGCGACACCTCAACAACCTCATCTCTCACCACCACTAGCTACACCACCTCAACAACCTCATCTCTCACCACCACTAGCTACACCACCTCAACAACCTCATCTCTCACCATCACAGCCTACAACACCTCAACAACCTCAACTCTCACCACCACTACCTACACCACCTCAACAACCTCATCTCTCACCACCACTAGCTACACCACCTCAACAACCTCATCTCTCACCACCACTAGCTACACCACCTCAACAACCTCAACTCTCACCACCACTAGCTACACCACCTCAACAACCTCAACTCTCACCACCACTAGCTACACCACCTCAACAACCTCAACTCTCACCACCACTAGCTACACCACCTCAACAACCTCATCTCTCACCACCACTACCTACACCACCTCAACAACCTCAACTCTCACCACCACTAGCTACACCACCTCAACAACCTCAACTCTCACAACCACTAGCTACACCACCTCAACAACCTCAACTCTCACCACCACAGCCTACAACACCTCAACAACCTCATCTCTCACCACCACTACCTACAACACCTCACCTCTCACATCCATTCCCTACGACACCTCAATACTCTCCCCTCTCACAAGAAGCTTGCAACACCTCTGCCATCTCCCTCACCTCCCACGGTTGAGGACAGATCAACATTCACCTCCACAAGAAACTCCAACACCTTAATCCTCTCACCCGCGTCTCGCAGGCACAAAACGGCCCGACCTGAACATTCCGGGCTCTCGCGCGTGCCACACGACAACTGAGCACTCTTACCACTGACACAGAACAAGATTCCAACCATGAAATGTTTATATCTGTTGAGAACGAAGGTGCGACCTCTGAGCAAGAAGGTGGGACCCTTGAGCACGATGTTGCGACCCTTGAGCAAGATGTTACACGACCCTTGAGCACGATAGTGGGACCCTTGAGCACGATGGGATGACCCTTGAGCACGACGTTACGACCCTTGAGCACAAAGATAGGACACTTGAGCACGATGGAGTGACCCTTGAGTATAGAGGTACGGCCCTTTGAGCACAAACGTACGACCCTTTGAGCACGATGGTAAGACTCTTGCGCACGATGATCTAGCCTTTGACAAAAAAAAAAAAAAATACGGGTCAGGAGGTCCAAAAGTCACGCCAACGCATCCAAGGGTCGTACCATTATGCTCAAGGGTCGTACCCCGTCGTGCTCAAGGAACGCGACACCGTGGGCAAGGGTCGTGCCCTCGTGCTCGAGGGGGGGGGGGTCTGAACATTCGCTAAACAAAGAAAGACAAAAGATAAAACGAGGGAGAATGCAAAAGAACAGAGACCAATTTAACAGTTACACGATATAAGAAATACAAGCCTCTAGGGGGGCATACAAAACATCCTCGCTCATAAGAGATCTACTGTATTATGAGACAAATACAGCACTACTGCATAACGAGGTAAATGATATGATCATAAAGGTTTAACCACAAAAGCTCATACATGTACCGCTGCTTCTGCTCTTTTTGCCGCAACAGCTGTGACTTTATTGCGCGCTCCCACCCAACTTGTGGGCGGCGGCGCGAAAGAGGATACAAGGGTGTTTCTTCGAAAGGTCCAGGGCCTGGGGGTCTCAGTGACTGGGTTACGCTACAAGTTACGTAACAGGTGAACTGCTCACAAAGAAATGTGGGCATCGCTGAATTACCTTATAAGTTACAGAATTCGTGAACTGTTTACAGAGGCTGAGGAGCAATGGTTGCATTATAACAAGGGCTACAACCAATGGTTGCATTATAACAAGGGCTACAACCAATGGTTGCATTATAACAAGGGCTACAACCAATGGTTGCATTATAACAAGGGCTACAACCAATGGTTGCATTATAACAAGGGCTACAACCAATGAACCAGGACGAGTTAAAGATGCTTTCAAATCACCTGAGCTGGGCCATTGCCATGGAGAAAATGCCCTACACTCATCCCCTAATATTCGGTGTAGGAATCATCTGGTGAACACCTGGCCAATAACTGCAGTCACTCATTTTGAATTCACTGATCATATTATAAACAGGTACGTACATGACGCGTCAGGGTGTGAGGGGTAATTCCACTGGCAAAAAGGAAAAAAAAAAAAGGGTGCATCTGGCCTTACCAGTATCATCAGGAGAGGCAAATACTCCGACGCCACAACTCGTTCTTCGTGACCGTCGAGGTTCTCTCTCTCTCTCTCTCTCTCTCTCTCTCTCTCTCTCTCTCTCTCTCTCTCTCTCTCTCTCTCTCTCTCTCTCTCTCTCAGACACACACACCTCTCGAAAAAGGTGTGTGTGTGTGTGTGTGTGTGTGTGTGTGTGTGTGTGTGTGTGTGTGTGTGTGTGTGTGTGTGCATGCGCCAGCAAAACATGCCAATGAAAAACAAATAATAAAAACCAATTATCAATGACGCGCCAATCTACCAAAACCTTCGTATATTGCGAATGCGCCGGGTTGATCATGGGGCGATTTGCCTCAAGCCTTTGTTATTACAGAAGATCAAGGTAATATATATATATATATATATATATATATATATATATATATATATATATATATATATATATATATATATATATATATATGTATTCCTATGAGTCCACGGAGAAAATGAAACACGAAAAGTTCCCAAGTGCACTTTCGTGTAATAATCACATCATCAGGGGAGACACAAGTGAGAAATATAAGTCAGTTGATATACATTGAAGAGACGAAGCTAGGACGCCATTTGGTAAACACGTGAATGGCGTCCTAGCTTCGTCTCTTCGATGTATATCAACTGATTGTTATATTTCTCTCTTGTGTCTCCCCTGATGATGTGATTATTACACGAAAGTGCACTTGGGAACTCTTCGTGTTTCATTTTCCCCGTGGACTCGTAGGAATATCTTAATCACGCGCAAAATTGTGATCCTTTCCAATATATATATATATATATATTCCCTGCGTGTCGTAGAAGGCGACTAAAAGGGAAGGGAGCGGGGGGCTGGAAATCCTCCCCTCTCGTTTTTTTTTTTTTCCCAAAAGAAGGAACAGAGAAGAGGGCCAGGTGAGGATATTCCCTCAAAGGCCCAGTCCTCTGTTCTTAACGCTACCTCGCTATCGCGGGAAATAGCGAATAGTATGAAAAAAAAAAAAAAATATATATATATATATATAAAACCTAGGCAGTATCACGAAAATTACCCGATCCAACAGTTTTACTTACAAAAAACTCCCTATGGGAGCGAGGTGTCAATACCATCCACACCTGAGAGTGACAGATCAATTCACAGGTCAGAGTGGCAGGTCAATTCGCGGGTCAAAATCCTTCCTGGCAGGAGCCTGTGAGGGGGGGGGGGGGGGGGGGGATTTCGGTCGCCTCAACCGTACACCAACCAATGACCCGTCCCTGCTAGCTGCTGCCAGCCTCTCCTGTCAGGGCCACTCCTCTCTCTCTCTCTCTCTCTCTCTCTCTCTCTCTCTCTCTCTCTCTCTCTGTAAGAAAACCTGAAACGCCGTTGAAGTCAGTCCTGGACGATGAACCCAGGAGCAGGTGACAGCAAAGAGAAACAAGTTTACCATTTTTTTTTCTTCTTCTTCCATCAAGACGTGTGTGTGTGGCGAGAGCGCTACAAGAGCCAGCCCTACCATCTAAGCTACATCTCGTCTTTGGTACACGTAAGATAATGATAGGTGCGTACTCTCTCTCTCTCTCTCTCTCTCTCTCTCTCTCTCTCTCTCTCTCTCTCTCTCTCTCTCTCTCTCTCACACGACAATGGCACGTCGGCACATCAAGGGAAGGGCATTACGAGGTAAGCCAGACAGGAATGGTTGGGGAAAAGAGAGAGAGAGAGAGAGAGAGAGAGAGAGAGAGAGAGAGAGAGAGAGAGAGAGAGAGAGAGAGAGAGAGAGAGAGAGAGTACTTATTATTTACGACGAGTTTTCTGCCACATGGCAGAAGTCGTGTGAGTCAGGAGTTGGCGAGCGGCATGCGAGTGTGAGATGGTAGAGAGATTTGTGCGTCCGTGGCGTGATATGGCCAGCAGGCCCACGCGTGGGGTGAGGCGGGGGGAGGAGAGAGACAGCGACGTTAAGTCCAAGGAGTAAAACCTACAGCCACTGAGGGCGCTGGGTCACGAGTGCGCAGGCGTCGCTAACCCTCCCGATAACCCAGCACGGAGGGTAGATCAGGTAATACACCTCCCGCCCTGGTCGGTGGCTGCAACCTAACATATACTACCTGCCTAGGGGGAGAGAGAGAGAGAGAGAGAGAGAGAGAGAGAGAGAGAGAGAGAGAGAGAGAGAGAGAGAGAGAGAGAGAGGTGGGTTCAACTTCACCCAACAGACATAAACGTCATAGACACACCCACCCATCCACCCACGCTCACACACACACACACACACACACACACGAGCAGGAGAGCGCTCAGGCAGGAAGCGTCTGGCTGGGAGACAATGAATGATGAACGAGAAGCAGGGAGGGGAGGAGAGGAGAGGGGAGGAGAGGGGAGGGGGGAGAAACCCCCTCCCCTCCCCTGCGCTCCTCTCTCCCCAAAGAGGCCCCGGCACTAAGTGACGGACACCGGTGAAATGCCATTCGTAAATAACGCAAGGGAACAGTGCCGTGAGGAGGGGAAGGAAACCAACCCATCCCCCATCCCCAAACTCCCCCTCCCAGAGTACCAGAACACGAGGACATGGGGGAGATGATGTTGGGGAGGGAGGGAGATGATGTTGAGGAGGGAGGGAGATGATGTTGAGGAATGAGGGAGGAAAGGAGGGAGGGAAGGTAACACCGAAGGTTTCCTACAGGTCACTTCGGAGACGACGAAGGAGTAATGGGGTACCGGAGAGGGAAGGAGATGGCAGCACGGGCGTGGAAGAAAAAATAGAAACTGTGATGATATGTAATACTCACAAGCAGCCGGAGTCTACTTCTGGTATACAGTCACCGAGTTTACCTTAGGTTTACAATAATCACAAGCAGCCGGAGTCTACTTCTGGTATACAGTCACCGAGTTTACCTTAGGTTTACAATAATCACAAGCAGCCGGAGTCTACATCTGGTATACAGTCGCCGAGTTTACCTTAGGTTTACAATAATCACAAGCAGCCGGAGTCTACATCTGGTATACAGTCACCGAGTTTACCTTAGGTTTACAATAATCACAAGCAGCCGGAGTCTACATCTGGTATACAGTCACCGAGTTTACCTTAGGTTTACAATAATCACAAGCAGCCGGAGTCTACATCTGGTATACAGTCACCGAGTTTACCTTAGGTTTACAATAATCACAAGCAGCCGGAGTCTACATCTGGTATACAGTCACCGAGTTTACCTTAGGTTTACAATAATCACAAGCAGCCGGAGTCTACATCTGGTATACAGTCACCGAGTTTACCTTAGGTTTACAATAATCACAAGCAGCCGGAGTCTACTTCTGGTATACAGTCACCGAGTTTACCTTAGGTTTACAATAATCACAAGCAGCCGGAGTCTACTTCTGGTATACAGTCGCCGAGTTTACCTTAGGTTTACAATAATCACAAGCAGCCGGAGTCTACTTCTGGTATACAGTCACCGAGTTTACCTTAGGTTTACAATAATCACAAGCAGCCGGAGTCTACTTCTGGTATACAGTCACCGAGTTTACCTTAGGTTTACAATAATCACAAGCAGCCGGAGTCTACTTCTGGTATACAGTCACCGAATTTACCTTAGGTTTACAATAATCACAAGCAGCCGGAGTCTACTTCTGGTATACAGTCACCGAGTTTACCTTAGGTTTACAATAATCACAAGCAGCCGGAGTCTACTTCTGGTATACAGTCGCCGAGTTTACCTTAGGTTTACAATAATCACAAGCAGCCGGAGTCTACTTCTGGTATACAGTCGCCGAGTTTACCTTAGGTTTACAATACCCTGACTTTATAATCTTTCTGTTTCGCAGCTGCCAAGACCCCATACGTCCTACGGTTCATGATGATCGAGCATCCCGATTGATCATCTGATCAATCCCGCTGTTTGAAATGCCATCGTAGCCTCCATAACTTTCCTTTTTTATTAACCATTTTTTTTTCCCAAAATCTGTTCGACGCGTCTTTGAAAATGACGTCGGACTGCGATCTCCCCAGCGCCTTGTGCAAATGAGATATTCATGGTTATTCTGGTGTCATCTGATGATGATGATGATGACACATTTTCCGGTCTCTTGGTATCCTCCGCGTCCGTAATCTCGGCACACAACAACATCCTGGTCTGCGAGGCATGAAGGCTCCAACCCCAAAATGCGGCGCAGCCAGAGACGATTCCAACCAAACACGGGGGCGACGAAGACGGGGCGACCGAAGACGGGGCGATCAAACACGGGGCGACGGAAGACGGGGCGACTAAACACGGGACGATCAAAGACGGGGCGTCCAAACAAGGGGCGACAGAAGACGGGGTGACCAAACACGGGGCGACCGAAGACGGCGCGACCAAACACGGGGCGAGAATGGCTGGAGCCGAATTTCTCAAAAAGAAAAAAAAAAAAATTCCCACCAACACCACGGCGCGTCGCGACGTTTCAGCTCAATTACCGGACGGAATCTTCGACAAGCAACCCCATCCGTCCGTGGAATCACTCTCCACTTCACTCCATGA
This sequence comes from Panulirus ornatus, assembly GCF_036320965.1. NCBI lineage: Eukaryota > Metazoa > Arthropoda > Malacostraca > Decapoda > Palinuridae > Panulirus > Panulirus ornatus. The sequence continues at coordinate 11,929,680 of NC_092242.1, read as the reverse complement.
TGTTCTTCCACTCCGAACGGCACCTTGCAAGAGACACTACACGTCTCAGCCCCTCTTGTTTATAACACCAATCACTGATCCCACGTCAACGCGAGGGAAAATGAAAGAGCTTCTGCCTCCACATATATGCCCCTTCGTGGTCACCATGCCATATTCAAGACGATCGCGATTAACAATTCACGACACCAGCACGACGGGAAAAGGACGCAGCCAAACATACAACGCAGTAATAAGGTCTGGGAGGGAGATATGTACGATAACGGACCAGGCTAATGATACGCAATTACGTGGACCACCGCCCCGACATAACAAGAAGCACGTGGCGTATACCAATCAGATGACAGAGGGGAGCAATAACATTCGGTGGCGTATACCAATCAGAGAGTCGACACGGAAGGGAAACCCGCTTCATGTAAATCATCAGCCACGGAACGCAACAGAGAGTAAATCATTTACAAACTGACTTTCGGATATCAAACAGACAGACATCTGGTTGCCGTGGTCACCTACCACGAGACAAAACGCTACAATTCATAACCAGTAAACCGACACAAAGAATCCCTCACATAACTACTAACATCCCCCTTTTCCTAAATGTCTCCTCATCAACAATGGACACGTCTTTGCATGGCCGGCCCTGCCGTTCAGCGGGACACTTACCGAATCTTATACCACAGTGGAGAATGAATGCGAGATCACTCCGAACAAGAGAAGTCTCGAATGACAAGGAAGGAGGTGGACGTCTCTGGCGAACACCTGGTGAAGTCTTCAGGGGGTTGGGGTCTTCTACTCCCCCACAGCCCTGAGGCCGCGCCCTGAGCTGTTGGGTTAGGTCGATGGTCGACCACCCTCACCATGAAACTGTACATGAAAAATTCCGGCGTAGCCTCGTGTTGCACAGCGGAAGACACGTATGGTGCACAGATCTTACAAGTCGCACGCTACACATCGTGTGTTGAAAGTGGCACCTGCCTGGCTACCCTCGACGGCCGGGGAGAAACCCTAACGCCAACACCACGAAAGAAGCCGATATACCACATTTTTCTACCAGTAAAATGAAAGTCAGTGCGTTCAACGACGGCATCGTGCGTCTTTCTCCTCCCCACACAGCACGTACATAAACATTACCCTCCCGCCACAAACAAGGGGGTAATCAAGGATGGGAAGGCCTGCCGGCCTCCCATCTAATTACCATTAAAACGTAATTCATCGATCAGGAAAAATAATATACCTGGCTTGAGTTCGGTGTCTGTCTTCACAGCAAACACCCAAGTCTCGTCAGGTAACCAGCAGAGCGACACAATGTCTCATCAGGCAACCAAGCGAGCGTCGTCCGAGGGCCACAAAACCCCACCAGGCCTCAGCAGGACCAGACTTGTTTTCAAAAAATTGGTGCAGAGCGTCGGCAGCGCCACCCGGCCGCTGCTGCGGATCCCTGCGCGGTTAATGGCCATTATAGCCTCATTACCGGGTCAAAGGCAGGATAATGCCTATGCATATCAACAAGGCATCTCCGGCCGCTTCCCCTCACGCCTTCCACCTAAACGCAGAAACTGAAAACGAGGGATACGACGAAAATATGAGGAATACAGAAAAGACAAGTGCAGTATATTTTACGCATATCTTATATAATGGTTTCGGGTGGTATTCTACCCCCACAGCTGGGTCTGAGACCTTACCTTACCTTACGTATATCTTACGATGGTTTCGGAGGTCTTCTACCCCCACAGCTGGGTCTGGCCAGACCTTACATAACCTTATGTATACCTTACGATGGTTTACTTTAACTCTGTGCCGGTGTCCCCGGCAAGTTTATTGTGCATTCCATGCTCATCCTGTGATCGTAGCGCAAAAGGGATTACAGAGGTCTAGGAGGTCTTCTATCCTCACAACTGGGCCCGGGACCAAGCTAACGTGTTGCTCCACAGTCAGGTTGCTGCAGGCCGCGCGGCCAGTAAGTCTTTTGTAGGTAATTAGCCTGGCCATTTTAAACTATTTCCAGGGTAATAACTTTGAGCCCCGGATGTTTAAACTTGTCTCTTATGAGATCTATAAGTATCTAAATGATTAATTTCGTAAGGCCAAAAGTAAAGTCACCCCTCACAACCGTAGCAGCATGACTCGAAACCATGACTGTGCTCGCGACAGATATATAATGATAAAAATGTTTCAGCGCTCCTAAGGTGTTATTCTCCCCTCTTCCAGCAGCGTTAACCAGAGCACCAGGCAACTTGAGGTCGAACGCCAGCGTGGTCGAACTCTAGCGAGGTTGAACTCCGGTGAGGTCGAACTCCGGCAGTCCACAAACACCAGGAGCGCTCGCACACCTCCTGACATCTTATCCGAATCTTATACTAAAGACTTCAACACACGCACGTAGTAACCTCTCTTAAGTCTGAGAACGACGGATACGAGATGCAGACAGAAGAAGTCGTCCGACACACACACGCTCGGACAAGGTGAGGATATCTACAAGGCCGGTACGTACCAACCCAGGAACCTACGACAGCATATCAGAAGACCTTCGACATCATCTACGGCAACGCACACACACACACACACACACACACATACACACACACACACACACACACACACCAAGCCTCCCGGATCCTCTGAGCCTACCACCAAGTAACACGAGGCTGTTCGGTGATCTCAAAACAATCCCTTAACAACCACCAACTGCGAAAAAAAATAATGACCCAACGACTCAGAGCGAGAAGTCATTCATCATCGCCGAACAGTCAATTATCCAGCCTGAACTGCCGGCAAACCCTTTTAGGTAATGGATAATCATGATCCAAGAACCAGTGCTACACAGATGGTCTGGTAACTAGTAATCAGTAACCTCGTTACCTGAATAATCATTAATCAAAAACTTTGTTACCAGAATAGTTAACAATAAGTGATCTGGTAGTCAGGACAATTATCATCCATTAACCTCGTTACCTGGATAATAATTAGTATCAATTAACCTCGTTGCCTACATAATCAGTAATCAATAACCTCGTTGCCTGGATAATGAGTACTAATTAATATCGTTACCTGAAAAACTAGTAATTAATAATCTTGTTGCCCGGGTAATAAATATGTAATAAACATTCTCGTTTACCGGATAATTTCATAATCAACAGTCTATGCTGTCGGGATAATTAGCGAACCACGATTTCGTTATCTGAATTATTAGCAATTATGATAAAAAAAAATAAAATCTCCCTAAATCGGCTGCTGATATTCCTTCTTTCGGATATTCGGTAACGTGTGGCCGGATATGACGAGGCTGCCCGTGTGATCGGTAGCCCATGGCCGAAGACTGCGAGGCTGTCCGCCCGTGTGATCGGCAGCCTATGGCCGTTGTCATCACACAAGGTGCTATAATGTATGTAAACAGTGGCCATCGTGTGTTCTGGCCATACCAACACACCTCCTCCTACCTCGCATCAACGGCCACGTTCCCCCACCCTGACGACACTCCCTACCTTCCCCTTTCACTCCCTACCACCTCACTCTCCTTCGCTTCCTCCCTCTTCACGTCATCCCGCCTGTACACCCCATCACCCACCATTCATACACTCCCTTAACGTTCCTCCTCGCTAGCTATCACGTTCAGCCAATATTCTCAAGCAAACAACTTGGCTCACCATCCCTCCTCCTCCTCCTCCTCCTTCCTACGACCGTCCCAACATTCCCTTATCCTCCCACTTCTCTCCCCTCCCACTTTTCCTTACTACAAGACTCCCCCCTCCCCTGAACGGGACAAAAAAGGGAGGGAGGAGGGGAGGGAGGCAGGAGCGTTGCGTAGGGGAGAAAGTGTCAGTCGGGTGCGTGGGCGTTGGACGTCGTCCGTATATGGCCAGGGAGGGAGCCGCCCGCGGCCCGCGGCCCGCACCCACCACCACCTGCATGCAACCACCACGCAATCTAGAGAACGCACTCTACTATTCCATCCAAGTAATGACCACGCAATCTAGTGATCGCACTCAACTACTTCTATCCACGCAATCACCACAATATAGGAACAATCAGCTCCTTCCATCCACGCAATCTAATAAACACACTCAATCACTTCCATTCTACCAATCACAGGCAACATGGCTTCACAGACTGCGGGGGGAAGGAGACAAAAACAGGCCATAACAGATGACATACACTCTAGCAAGGAACCACAAGCACTCAGCAGACACTCACTGCACCACTCAGGGGCACTCAAAACAAAAGCCCCTCAATCTAACCCATGACATACACGCCACGTAACCTCCTACCCTTACCATAAATATTTTATCCCATCGCCCCCCGTAAACATTTAACCCCAAACGCCCCTCTACTGGTTATTTCCCCCCCCCCCCCCACCCCATAGTTTAAAGAGGGCGGGGGAGGGTTGGTTGGGGGAGTGGGACACCACCACACATGAAGTGTGCATTCATAAATGCCCTCATGAATACATCGAGTGCCTTTGATGGTAATTCTGGTAAACGAGAGGAATTCGTAGTTTGGCTTCAGGGGGAGCGGCCGACCTAATGCACTTTAAAAAGACCGGTTTATGAGGATCCCTCGCGCACTGGGACAGCAGGGCGGCCGGCTGAGGAAATTAAGACGAAGGAACACAACGCTCTCCTCCCCGACACCAGCCATGCTCAAAGGGTGAAGGTGAGTAGACGCGGGGCGAGTGTATGTATGACACAGTTCAGGGCGAGGCCCTGCCTTCTGCACTGGTAGAGGAGGTATATACTACGTGGTGCAATGTCGGCCTCTCTCTCTCTCTCTCTCTCTCTCTCTCTCTCTCTCTCTCTATATATATATATATATATATATATATATATATATATATATATATATATATATATATATATATATATATATATATTCTTCACCAGGCTCATCTCGACACAAGGGGCTTACGACATCTTACCTTCATGTTGCCCGATAACATCGCTGCATGAAGAACACGTACCTAAAAACGGGGGAAAAAATACCTTAACACTGTCTCTGTAATTTCCGACCGTTTCCTTCATCCCTGGAGTACCGTATCATGACCACATTGCGACCATTAAGTACCAACTTTACGACCATTAAGTACCAACTTACGACCATTAAGTACCACATTACGACCCTTAAATACCAAGTGACGACCCTTGAGCGCCACGTTACGACCCTAAAGTACCACATTACGACCCTTGAGTACCACATCACGATCCCTAAAGCACCACATTACAACCCCTGAGCACGGAGGGATGACCCTTGATTACGACCTACTCGCACAGGGTTGGGGCGAACCGTCACGCCCAAATGTCGCGTCGTGTCGTGCTCAAGGTGTGTGTGTGTGTGTGTGTGTGTGTGTGTGTGTGTGTGTGTGTGTGTGTGTGTGTGTGTGTGTGTGCCCATTCGTCGTGCTCCAGGATTTTACGTATATCACTCTATATACTCAAGAAATATATATATATATATATATATATATATATATATATATATATATATATATATATATATATATATATACATATATATATATTATCCCTGGGGATAGGGGAGAAAGAATACTTCCCACGTATTCCCTGCGTGTCGTACAAGGCGACTGAAAGGGGAGGGAGCGGGGGGCTGGAAATTCTCCCCTCTCGTTTTTTTTTTTTTTTTTTTTTTCCAAAAGAAGGAACAGAGAAGGGGGCCAGGTGAGGATATTCGCTCAAAGGCCAAGTCCTCTGTTCTTAGCGCTACCTCGCTAACGCGGGAAATGGCGAATAGTTTGAAAGAAAATATATATATATATATATATATATATATATATATATATATATATATATATATATATATATATATATATATCACCCCCTACATTCCCGGTCCTCGACTCACCACGCTCATCTTCAGCCTGCCGTTAGAAATGTGGGTAAATTCGCCAAATTTACCACAAAGGACCCTAGTCTAACAGCCTGGGCCCAGCATGCACACAGCCCATATACCACACGGCAGCCCCGGCCACACCGTCCGTTGTAGGGAGGAAACTAGCCAAGTAAAAACTCTGTGCTACAATGTCTTTAATATACACGGCAGTAAACGATCCTAGAAAATTGGATTGCGATCAGTAACTTGTGTAGGCCAAGCCTCTATGAATGTAAACTTCAGGGGAAAAAATAGTAAATGTGTTTTATATATATATATATATATATATATATATATATATATATATATATATATATATATATATATATATCCAGAGGCACATCTTTGACACGAAATTTAAGAAAAATCCGAGTTGACTCCCGTAAATGCTGCAGACGAACAAGACAAACTTTACGTCTTACGCCTTCGAAAAGAAAAAAAATAATAAAATGAGACTTGCAAAACTTCAGAAAGCATCCGTCTTGGGGTCTGTCAAAAAAACGAAAATCCAATTAAAAAGAAAATGTAAATCACCTCCCCCCCCCCCCCACACACACACACACACACACACACACACACACACACACACCCACCAGTGCAGACAAAAACGGGGACACCTTTCATCGAAGTTCCAAGTCCATCATATAAAACAAGAAGCGAGATACGATGACCGAGGGCTAAGATCACCTACGACTGACGGTGGCTACAATCGCGCCCTTGATCCACGTAGTCTGCACGAACCCTTGGGTATTTCGACTTGGCCTTGGATCAAGACCATCCCAGCCACATATGAGTTCTTATTTCCACGAAGGCGATCTCAGGCTTAGCGGATGAGATACGTAATGCAGATGTACTTAATCCTCCAGGTGAGGACACCGTCAGGTACCTACTACAGAGGCGTGACTGTCATACACGTGACGCATGACACCACCCACCTGTGATCCTCTCCTAGATCATTCGGGCTGTTGGTGACCTGAGCCTGCAGGCCCCCGAGCCAGCCAGCCAGCAAGCCAGCCGGTCTAGTTACGTTTCCGCATGTGTACCTAGGATTCCGCCTCCTCAGCTGCGTTGCTGTTTGATCATCATCTCTCACGAAGCCCCGGGTAAATGAGGCGAATGTCTTCACCTCATTTAGAGCCTCGAAGCTAATCACAACACAGCGTCATCGCGGGCGGCTGGAGTCTGCCGCCCGCAACGCTCAGTGACGATCACAAAGCTTGTACAGAAGACCTGCGTTCTGCCCCCGGGATCAAGGAAAGGCACTCTGTGTGTGTGTGTGTGTGTGTGTGTGTGTGTGTGTGTGTGTGTGTGTGTGTGAGAGAGAGAGAGAGAGAGAGAGAGAGAGAGAGAGAGAGAGAGAGAGAGAGAGAGAGAGAGAGAGAGAGAACGATAACTACATTCAACGATATTCTCAAAGACACGTCAAACTGAGACATGTGAGGATTCCGAAAGTATACACGTTTAGTTTCCGCACCACGGAGTGTCTCTCTCTTCTCTTCAGACCCCTCATCCTCCAGAGCTACCAATCCTTGACTAGCTTCCCTATGCAAAACCACTGTAGATCATCCTTCTCATCCGTCTGGGAAGTAGAGAGCCACTATATTCAACACGCTGTGTAGTCTTGACTACACGCTAAGCCATTCACACTGATGAACACAAGATAATCACTAGTCTCTGCAAGGATGGGGACGTTCGACTATTCATCACCGAGCTGTGTCTCGGGTTTGGACTCACGTCGTAAATTATGATGATTCTGTGGGCTAAATGTGGAAAACCCACTTGAGCCGGTTCTTTATAAATCGCTAATTTCTTCCGTTTTTACCATAATCGCTGGTGCACATCAGGGACGAGCTGTGCCGTCAAGAGTAACACGTTAAAAACCAGCTACATCACAGAGAAATTCTTACGTCGTATGGTGGTGTATGTCTCCCGTTCATTAACACGGGACCTGAGGCAGTGCAGAGTATACGGCTGGGTGCCAAACAGGTGGAACAAGTGCCAATGTTTTTGACCAAGCACATCTCCTCTGGCTGTCTTCCGCCAGAGATGCCATGACGAGGAGTTATCAATATTTGTCGAATACATCTATTCACACACAATCTCAGTTCTCATCCCTAGACAACATATCATCCCACAATTTTAACCTTGTTCTACGACTGTGACACGTAGCTAAACATCAGGTGGAGATATTCCAGTTAATTAGCCTTTTGAGAACGTGTGTGTGTGTGTGTGTGTGTGTGTGTGTGTGTGTGTGTGTGTGTGTGTGTGTGTGTGTGTGCGCGCGCGAGCGAGGCACCAATCAACTTGGCAGCTTTGCGACTCTGGAGCACATGAGCGAGTTATGTCCACGATACACTCGGATATATTTCAAAAAGGCTTTAGCTGTCTGAGTCTCCATGTAGACACAAGCGTTTGAGCCATGACGTGGATGAAGGGCGCATACCTCGACATAATGAATAATATCTTCAAACAAAGCTTGCCTCAGAACACACACCCACACCCACACACACACACACACACACACACACACACACACACACACACACACACACACACACACACACACCCTCCTCCCCCGCGGACAACACCGGCAAGAGAAGGGGAACGCGAGAGATGAACCCCAAGGGCGAATCCGCATCCCTTAAATACTGACTTTACCCAGAGTTCGAAGTCCTCGCCTTCGCTGGGAGAACGTCGGCCCATCGTGTTCCTCTCCACCGACAGGAGAACGTGATATCCAGTTCACCCAAGTTTATCACCCAACCCCTTAACACAGAGGGAGCTCCTCCTTACTCGAAATTCAATCTCCTCCAGATAACATAAACGCGACGTAAAGGAAATAAAAGTAAAACAATACGAGCCATGGCATCTTGATGGCGGGGAGAGAGAGAGAGAGAGAGAGAGAGAGAGAGAGAGAGAGAGAGAGAGAGAGAGAGAGAGAGAGAGAGAGAGAGAATATATAATCCAATACCTGTTCTGGTAATTCAATCTCATTATAGAATCACTGTCATGTACGCACGTCAGGCTGTGCAATCTGAGCCTCGGCGCGAGATCACCTCGACTCTCCAGGTCACCCGCGCTCACAGACGGAGCGGAGCGGAGTACTACACTCCTCCCGGGTGTTACTCGAGGTGTACACCACTCCAAGTTATACTTCGACACAACGGGTCTTGAAATAACGTAAAGTTGATCAGCTGTAAACGTGTGATGCCACGAACCTATCCAACGTCCGACTGCACCGAGGCAAGTCTGTGTCCCGGATTAAATGTCTGGTGAAAATGGTAATACGTAGAGCCTGACCTGAACCCGACATGAGAGGGGGACATGTATAAGAGAGAGAGAGAGAGAGAGAGAGAGAGAGAGAGAGAGAGAGAGAGAGAGAGAGAGAGAGAGAGAGAGAGAGAGACGCCTGGGAGGAGCGCCAGCCATGGTAACCTCAGATCTCTTGGCAGCTGCACAGCATCGGCGGTCTCGGGGCAACCCCGCCGGGCGGCTGGGTGGGGGTCAGCCTCATGAATGACCTTGTCCTCCTGACTGTGCAACCCTTGAGTGCGACGGTCCGATCGGCCCTCGAGCACGACGATACGACCCCTCGAGCAACCGCAGCAGCGACCCTTGAGTACGTCGCGACGGCCCGATCTCTCGAGCACGACGGTACGACCCTTTGATATATAATGACCTGACCTTTAACCTGACTGACGAGAGGAGTCAGGTCAACGGCTCAGGGGCTTGAGGCAACCCGCCTTGACCTCCCGAAGCACAATGGAAGTGTACTGCCTCGTTTTCACTTTTCATTCAGGTCAGCCCTTCTACGTACATGTTGTGGTTATCAACCTAGCATCACTATCTTTCTTATCCTGTTTTAAACAATGTTTTTAATTCTTTTCTTGTTACGGATAACCTGCTGTCATCTGTCCTTCCCGTGGGCTTCCATGCACCTCACATCCTCTTCCTCTATCTTATAACCACATACCAGTATCCACCCGCACACCAGGTGTTACTAATGACCATTCTCAGTGGTAAAGGTTCATCTAACCCAATGGCTCAGTCTGGCTGGATGCTGCTGCACTCTTCCTCGTGTGTTTATCATCATCATCATCATCATCATCATCATCATCATCATCATCATCAATGTTTTCGAAAGACATACAGGAGGGGAGGATTTCCAACCCCCTTACTCCCGTCTCTCTTAGTCGCCTTCTACGACACACAGGAGCTACAGAAGCAGTATTTTTTCCAACCTATCCAACGGGATATATATATATATATATATATGTATATATATATATATTTTTTTTTTTTTTTTTTTTTCAAACTTTTCGCCATTTCCCGCGTTAGCGAGGTAGCGTTAAGAACAGAGGACTGGGCCTTTTTTGGAATATCCTCACCTGGCCCCCTCTGTTCCTTCTTTTGGAAAATTAAAAAAAAAAAAAAAAAAAAAAAAAAAAAAAAAAAAACGAGAGGGGAGGATTTCCAGCCCCCCGCTCCCTCCCCTTTTAGTCGCCTTCTACGACACGCAGGGAATACGTGGGAAGTATTCTTAATCCCCTATCCCCAGGGATAATATATATATATATATATATATATATATATATATATATATATATATATATATATATATATATATATTCAAGGGTGCTTATATATATATATATATATATATATATATATATATATATATATATATATGGGTAAGCTTTCTAGCGGGATGCAAACCCAGCTCACCAGGTGGAAGCATCACTCGCCTTCACCTTACCTGCCGTCGTAACAGCCTCTCCTACTTTAACTTCCCCCCGTCGGGTCCTTTTATGTAAACGGCCGCCTTCCAACACCCCACCCGCCAGGTAAACACGCGCCACTCATGGACCACCGTACAGTTCATTCACCATTTACCAGAAAAAGAAAAAGAAAAAGAAAAACCTTGCGTAACAGAAGTGGCACAGTTGGCGGGGGGGTTGACGCTTGCATAACGCCACGGAATGGTGAGGAGCAACGGGGAACCCCACCCCTTCAGCAGAATCACCCACAGCGGAGTCTCATAGCACGATCTACATTCAAGGGTGCTTTCGTGGCTCCCTTGTGGGTCACCTCCGTACAAGACGTGTGTGTGTGTGTGTGTGTGTGTGTGTGTGTGTGTGTGTGCGTGCGAGTGTCTTTGCAAGGTCAAAGCAGGGTGTTGCGAGTGTGAAGGAGGGCGTTCCACAGAATACTAGGGAGTTGTGTCCACTGCAGCGTAGTTCACGGGAGTACAAGCATGAACTGATGTATTTAAGTCCCATGGCCAAAGGTGGGAATTTTCATCGAGTTATGAGCCAGGTTAAAAGGTGTAGGTTGAATATTTTCCAAAGGGGAACAAAAGGATAGGGGGAAATTATTACGGTAATTTTCTTTGTTCCTTCATTTCTTTTCACGTCAGTCGCCGACATGGCAAGAGAAGAAAAAAAGGAAACGCCAGTCATAGCCATCTCAGATGAAGAGTAAGGTAATGAGCATGTAAACAAATTAATAAAAGAACTGAATATACACATTGAGGATCATGAATTTGAGTTCCTCAGGTGTTGGACGACCTGACCTTGAAAAGGGACATGAAAGGTGGGAAGACAGAAGGAAGCGAGTCCCACAGTGTCGCTAACACGACGGAAGAAGATATCATAGTGACCAATCCTCGGGTGGTTGGTCTGCACACCCAAAAAAAAAAATAAAAAATGGGAAGCAGCTGCAAGACGCATGGCGTTATTCTACGTGTTTGGGGCTGTAATAATAATAATAATAATAATAATAATAATAATAATAATAATAATAATAATAATAAAATAATATTAATAATGATAATTATCATTATTATCATTATTATCATTATTATTATCATTATTATTATTATTATCATTATTATTATCATTATCATTATCATTATCATTATAATTATTATCATCATTATCATTATTATCATTACTATTACCATTATCATTATCATTATTATCATCATATATAAACCATAACCATTCCATCACCTTTTTTTTTTTACGCATGGACAGAGATAAAAAAAATATATATATTCAAAAGCTTTATGCACTGAACCTAAAAAGAAATTCTGGGGACATCATCACCATGAACAAAATAGTCGTCACGGAGCGATATGATACAGGCATTCCTGCCAGATTACGGTCCGGGCGCGGCACATTACCACACGCCACAACCCATTACCGTTCTAATCAAAGAGGAATATCGGAGAAGTTGGCGGATACCTACCCCCCACGACCACGCTGCTTACATTATGGTCTGTCCGCTGAGGTGAGGGAGATATCTGATGAGTCAGGAGCTCATATCAACAGCTTTCTGGACCATGGCGTGAGCTCTGTGATATCATATATATATATATATATATATATATATATATATATATATATATATATATATATATATATATATATGTCAAATCTCTCGCATATCCATTTTAGCAAATGTCAATATTGTACCTAATCCCAGAAGCTTTGCCGTTTGAATCGACGTAAGTAATGAATGACCTTTACATGTTTTCCGGCTCAGCCATATTTCCCAGGCTTTTCAAGGTGATAGAAGTACACAGTGGCATCCCGAGCAACGGCGTCAGTTGATGGGCGGCGTTATCAACGGTTGTGGAGAGTTCCCAGCCCCCGGCGTATACACCCAAGCCCAAAACTGTTCCATACATCGCCTGCAGCCAGTAAAAACACTGCTCTTCAGTGGTGGTATTTCAAAATGAGCCAGGACAAGTCCTTATACAAAGAAGGGCCATGTACGCATCGAGTGCGCATGGTCTTAAGATTCATTTTCAGCACCTGAAGAAAGTGTTCATAAATTTCTCGAATGGTCGTCAAAACTGGACGTTGACGGCCCTAAATGACCCTGGCAGTCAATAGGTTTAAAGCCCAAATAAACTACAAATGAGAGGAACCTATCTACAGAAATGTACCAAGAGAAACAGGATGTACCGGTTGCGAAGGCCTACGGGCTGCGACCTATAACAGCCTGACTGAGCAGAGGAGCGATACATATTGAGATTTTGGTTCCAGACCCAGCTGTGGGGTTAGGAGATCTGAAATCATCGCAAGGTATACGTAAGGTAAGGTAAGGTAAGGTCCCACACCCAGCTGTGGGGGTAGAAGACCTCCGAAACCATCGTAAGGTATACGTAAGGTAGGGTAAGGTCCCAGACCCAGCTGGGGGAGGGGGGGTGTTAAGAAGACTTCTGCAACCATGCGTAAGGGAAAGGTAAGGTAAGGTCCCAAATCAAGCTATGGGGGTAGAAGACCTCCGAAACCATCGTAAGGAGCACGTAAGATGATGTAAGGCCACATCCCAGACTTTGCTGCTCGTACACTCTCTGCCCAGCTCAACAACTGCATTAATGCCATCAACAAAAGATAAATGACTTTGACAATCAAACTTGGAATCAGCTGATGACAGAACAATGATAACATCCTGGATGTGCTTCTAGTTAGAGAGTTCCCTGTCACTTCATTCGTCCTCCATATGAATGACGATCTAATTGTCCCACGGATCAAGTCGGGTTAATGACAGCGTCAAGGTTTTGACTTCATTATTAAAAAAAAAAGAAGTTTTCTTATGCTTGCACTTTATACTATCGCCATCCCAACAGTTGATTTCAACTGACTTTAAATATCAGATATTTTCTCATTCAAATCTAAAAGTAATATAAACGTCACAGATCCGTTCACTTCGAGTGTGAGATGTTATCAATAATAATAGCTCAACCTCTCACAAAAACCCGCACCGGCGTCTCCACAGACAACGGGGCTACCCCGCCACATAGGCGGCGGCGCTGGGCGGAATCCACTGCCTGATTTTACCGTTGGCACAATCAACAGTTTTACCTTAGAGCAAAACCTTCCACAAGGTGCGGCAGGCATCTGTGTACTCATACGGTGCGTTATCCCGCACAATGTGTGGTGCGTTATCCCGCACAATGTGTCATTACTATTTGTGTGTTGCGGGGAGAGAGTTTTACACTCGTGTTACCCCGTCCCTTAACCTTGTATCTATGTATCCTGTCTTTATTCCGATGTATGCACACACACACACACACACACACACACACACACACACACACACACACACACACACACACACACACCAGCAGCAAGTACAACCAGACTCACACCAAACGCCTGGGCGAAGATGGAGAGGGAAGGAAAGGAGGGCGTTGGGATTTGTGTGTGGAGGGAGGTGGGAGTCCCGTGTTACTGTTGCCTGGACCATTAGGGAAGGACCTGGGCTCGTTGCCCCCGTCTCCACATCACCTCCTCCCGTCAATAGTCACTTTGCTGCGCCCACTTACACAGGTGAAAAACCTCCGCTCTGGAGAGTGTACATATTGCCACGGTGCGTCTACAGTCTTGGACCTCCGTAAGGGAGTGCATAACACAACAATCAGTCTACAGTCTTGGTGAGAAGTACATGTTCCAGCGGTGCGTGCCCCGTCTTGGGCCTCGGTGAGGGAGAGCACATACTGCTGCGGTACGCCTACCATCTCAAGCCGGGGTGAGTATCAACGGAGGCTGCTTTTTATCCGGCAGTGTATATATATCAAGGGGTTAAGGTCTACTCCCTCACTAACTTTCGGTATTTTCCTTCAAGCACCTCACCAAGGCCGGGAGGTAACAGACGCAGGCACCAACACATCACACACACGCCTCGCTCCTGAATACTCTGTACAAACTGACAGCACAATATCGTATTTCAGGCGGGGGAGGTTGTCAAATGGCCGAGGAGACACGGTCCAAATGAGGGACTGACAAGGGTTGCAAACACCAACAGAAGGTAGTGACTTGTCAATGAAACGGTCAGGACTCCACACCGCAAGGCGAGTGTAGCTCAAAAGCCTACGTCGATCATGGCGTGGTAAAGACAAACATGTGGAAATCAGTGGTAAAAGAGGGAACGTAAAGGCGTTTTTAAATGCTCAGGAGTAAAATGTCTTCTTAAGCTTCGCACACAACCACCTGCTTTCTCAAGTCCAGTTCATACCATGATTTGCGCCACGACCGCTAAACTCCGATTTTATGAGGTGCTGCTTAATCAAGTGCCTTAATGTTAACAACCTTGCCAGCGAAAATAAACGGAATCAAACACCTGACATCCAATGAGAACGGAAAGATAAGCAGTTCATTGTATCGGAGGTAAGAAAGGCTTATTCATGAAACAATCCGACGTTCAACGATGTAATAACAAAGTCACACAACGGAGTACAGTGTTGGTGATATAGTTAGCATAAGATATACTGAAGGCTCCGGTTAGGCACTGTGGGGTTCAACTAAAGCAATAGAGCCTTCTTCCATATGGGCGCATATTTCTCAAGTCTTGAATTCCCCCTATACGCTACTAAAAGGAGGAATTACGTACAGCTTTCCTTTATACGTATGGCTTCTCATGGGTAGACTAAACGCTCCCTTTTCATCCCTACCACTAAACCAACCAGCATTCACTGAAACAGTTGACTTAGGGATTACAACTTGCCACAGCGACTCAACATGTATTCCCTGCATAACCTGGCGTGTCTCTCTCCCTCCTCCTATTACCCCAGTACCTCGAGTCTGCGACCAGCCTTTCCTGGTGTTGACCTGGGTCGTCAACCTTGTCTACAACCACCTGTCTTCCTTCTCTGCGCATCCTGCCTAGTCTGGTACAACTTGAAGGGAACCGTCAAGCTGTTTCCTCGAAATCTAGAGGTTTTCCAGTTTTTTTTTCCTCATTCTAAAAGAAAAGATAAACAGACTTTCGTGGTGTTTCGTTAAGAGCATCTGTTCCAAACAGCAACTGTTCTCCTTCAGCAGATTAAATCTGCATACTTTACCCAGTCTGTTGCTCCAGCTATCTGTCTGTGCAAATTAGGAAGCGATGCCTTCCATTATTTCCCCATGTGTGTACTATGATGCCTCTCTCGCATCTACATTCCACACAGTACAATTCTGAAGACCTTAAGCCCCGCCCCGGTAATTCCTATATGGTTTGCTGAACTAATGTAGGCCTTAAAGAGCCTCAGGACGTTTTCTGTATCATGAACCAACCAACATCGCGGGCCGTATATATGGTAATGCTGGCAGACAATAATGCCCTGTATGGGAAATTAAAGTGGTATGGTTAGTGTCATCATTAGTCTTGTTCAGTTCGTTCTCAAAGGTGCCAATACCCGACAGCATCATCATCATCATCAATTATTCAACAGTTCCTATGCCGAGGACTACAAGGCGAGAGATCGTCCAGTGTCATCATTGTATAACGCATCTCTTTCCACCTCTACTGCATAACTCTGACACACATCTCTTTCCACTTCTACTGTATATAACTTTAACACATCTCTTTTGCTCTAATTGTACTGGCCTCTTTGAGTCTAGTCCTTCTTGTGATCGAACTATTTCTCTCCCCAACTCACCACGTCCCATACAGCAAATCAGACGACACTTCACAATGATTTTCGAAGTATATTCTACCTCTAAAACTTTGGTCTACTGGGTCGCACACTTCTCCCCCCGCGCTCCTCTTAACACCCAGGCTGTTCGCTGCCGCAGCCCACAAGGCCTACACGCCCGCCACAACCTGGCTGCTCAGGTAAACTCTGTGGACATTTGTCCATTAAGATCTTTTTGAAATCTCCTCCCCCCTCAACACACCATACTGTCCGGCCGTCAAGGCAAATTGCAGTGGACCACAAACGGCATCCTGGACTTGCGACGAACAATCAAGAGTCACCAGACGTATGTACACGTTCCTCTCCGAGCTGTGTAAACGAACGTGGAATGCCTTAGAGTGTACCTCAAATGTACAGTCTCAGCACGGTGGACTAAGGCTTTCGACAGTGGCTTCACCGGTTAAGCGAGGCTTCCACGTTGGAAATTTTACGGTGTTTACAGTGCTTATGGGACTGGCAGGATATACCACCTGTACCCTTGCTACAAGACGGAGTGTCCTTGTTACCACGACGAGGCGTTGCTTTCTTTGTGTGCCTGTGCGTCTGTGTGATTTACTATTCGTGTGTTACAAGAAGACTTCCCAACTCGTGATGCTCCGTCTCTTAACCTTCTCCATATGTGATTTGCCTTGATTCCTGTGTGTGTGTGTGTGTGTGTGTGTGTGTGTGTGTGTGTGTGTGTGTGTGTGTGTGTGTGTGTGTCTGTTCGCACACAGTCCTACTCTACATAAATATCTCTGAAATCAAGCAAACATATTCGTGCATGCTAAAATGGTTTACAGAAGTTACCCTCTTCATGGATATATAAAATGGACCTGACTCTCCCTTTGTACTACATCGAAAAGAATACACACTGACAGGAGTACATGCCACAAAAAACGCATTTCTGCCACACAACGTACAAGACTAGTACACAACAAAACAACACTGGACGTTACCTCATTTAATCATATATATATATATATATATATATATATATATATATATATATTCATTTATTTTGCTTTGTCGCTGTCTCCCGCGTTAGCGAGGTAGGGCAAGGAAACAGACGAAACGAATGGCCCGACCCACCCACATACACTTGTATATACATACACGTCCACACACGCACATATGCATACCTATACATCTCAACGTATACATATATATATATACACAAACAGACATATACATATATACCACATGTACACAATTCATACTGTCTGTCCTTATTCATTCCCGTCACCATGATAACCTTACAATGTTACGTAAAGTTACGACAATAAATCTATATCATGTAAATCAAATACAGGAAAAATGAGTTGCAGCAGCATAACTAAACTATGCAGATAAAACACGTTGCCATCTGCTGGCAGTCTTGCAATATTCCACCTTCCTCGTATTCTAAATGCATGAAAAAGTTGGTCACCCACTGTTCGAAGACAAGACCCGCTCAGGCACAGCGTGTTGCCGATACTCATCGTTGACATCAACGAGCTAAATAGATAAGTTCAGAAGATTCTGGCAAATATTCTAATCGTACTAATGCTATAATCGGAATGCTGACCTGTCGACGCTTCCCTCCAAAGGACAACAGACTAAGACCCCGACGATTTCCCGTCTAAACTCGTACACAATCGGCTTGAAAACATCGCGCAAGTATAATGAGTGCACATTCCAATTACATACAGAGTCCAGCAATGTGTGTGTGTGTGTGTGTGTGTGTGTGTGTGTGTGTGTGTGTGTGTATATATATATATATATATATATATATATATATATATATATATATATATATATATATATATATATATATAACTGCGTAGCGAATCAACGAATATGCTTAAGCAAGTCGACGATTATAGGCATTAAAATCTGGCCTTTAGGGACGGGGACAGGGGGGAAGGGGTCGTGAAGTGCGGACAAGTGATGGTAGTGGTGGTGGTGGTGATGGTAGTGAGATCTGTTCAGTCACTACGAGAGCGTCAGTCACGGAGAATAGACACCATCGAGTCGACTATGGTAGGGTAACCCCGGGGGGAGAGCCCATGCACAGACCTGGCGAATCTAACGTGTGACGCTGGGTGCCAGACACTGTGGAGAGAGAGAGAGAGAGAGAGAGAGAGAGAGAGAGAGAGAGAGAGAGAGAGAGAGAGAGAGCTTCTGGGTGGTCGGAGGGGCGTCAGGCACAGCAGGTTCTCCTGGGGGAGTGGGGCGATCTGGGGGTGTGGAGTGAGGCGTGTAGAGTCAGTCGCCCAGGCGGTCGGGCGTGTGTTTCTCATTAACTGTCTCGCGGGGCCAGAATGCACCAAAGGTCATCTTTCTAGCAAGAATATTATTCCTCTATCCAGGAAACCTCTTTTTTTTAGTTTAAGGCAATAACCATTCTTTTTTACGTGTAAGATTACGTACCTAAATAAACTGGTAATAATATGTGTATCTACGGAAGAAGAGATCATTGACTACAATATGCATACGTATGCTTACACGCTCACCAACACGCATACACCCTAAACGTATATACACTATACCTCATCACCTACACACACACACACACACACACACACCAACCTAGTACTATAAACATCCATCATTCACAATCATACGAACATACACACATAAAAATACGTAATTTCGTTACTCACTTCATCACCACACCTGCTGTGGCCAAGGCTGGAGAAATTACTCACCTGAAAGTATATAAAAAATTATGTAAATATATTACCTAGTATGATAGTGGATACTTCCAAATGTTTTCATGTATAATACGTATATCACTACTACTACTACTACTGATCATAATAATAATAATAATAATAATAATAATAATAATAATAATAATAATAATAATAATAATAACAACAACAACAACAATAATAATATTAACAATAATAATAATAATAATAATAATAATAATAATAATAACAACAACAATAATAATATTAACAATAATAATAATAATAATAATAATAATAATAATAATAATAATAATAATAATAAACAAATAATAATAATGATACTAAAAATAATAATAATAATAATAATAATAATAATAATAATAATAATAATAATAATAATAATAATAACAATAACAATAATAATAATAAAAATAATAAACAAATAATAATAATAATAATAATAATAATAATAATAATAATAATAATAATAATAATATACAAAAAAAACCATCATCCCATCTTTCATCTCCGATGTCAGCTCCGGTTATCTGCCCCCACCAATTACATCCAGTGATGGTGACGTCAACAGAGACGACCCCTTGGTATGATGACAGCATCGATGACATCATGGTAGAAGTGACGTTATCCGCCGCTAACGGTGTCACACTTCCTGGAACCCGGGGTAGGAACGCTAGCTAGCCGTGACCTCCCGGGTCATTCGAGTGTTACGTTACGTTACGCTGCGTGTGACAGAGGCCGCATGGCCGGCTGGCTCACTGCTTGTGTTACCGAGCGGGTGTGTACAGGGTAGTGGGCAGCCAGCCACACCACACCACACCACAGCACGCAGCGGCCCAACACACACTGTTGCTAACAGCATAATGTCTACTCCTCGAGCACGGCGGGAATAGACCCCATTTTGAACGGTTCGAAACCTTGAGCACAACGATCTAACCCGGTGTAGAGCGTAAGCGATGCGAGACCTGAAACTATATATACATGTAAACGGTCAAAGTTGAGCATGAAGGAGGCGGAGGAGGAGGAGGAGAAGGAAGTGGAGGAGGCGGAGTACACATCCAGGTCACAAAGCGATCGAGCATCACTGCGTCAGTGCACCGGTAGACGACACCCTGGGCGACCTACTTGAAGAAGAATCGGCTTTAAGGGTTTTCCCTCCTTAGATAAACCTGACTCCCTTTGGCTTGTTCTGCTGATTCCACCTTCCCTCCACTCCCTCCCCTCGTGCCACAAAATCCCCTTCTCTTCTCACCCTCCCTCCCTCCCTACATACACACACGAGCCCTATGTACAGGGAGCCGACACTGCAAAAAAAAAGTGACAGTATCAGCTGTTTATCGGTGGGCGGCAGGCGACAGAAAGGGAATGGTATGTGACGCACTTTTCTCTTCATATATATATATATATATATATATATATATATATATATATATATATATATATATATATATATATATATATATATGTATATATATATATATATATATATATATATATATATATATATATATATATATATATATATATATATATATATATATTATTATTATTATTATTATTATTATTATTATTATTTTGCTTTGTCGCTGTTTCCCGCGTTTGCGAGGTAGCGCAAGGAAACAGACGAAAGAAATGGCCCAACCCACCTCCATACACATGTATATACATACACGTCCACACACGCAAATATACATACCTATACATCTCAATGTACACATATATATACACACAGACATATACATATATACACATGTACATAATTCATACAGTCTGCCTTTATTTATTCCCATATATGTGTGTGTGTGTGTGTGTGTGTGTGTGTGTGTCTTGGAAGCGTGTGTCGTGTACTTCGCCATGGGTGTATAAGGTTGCTGCGTCTGTCTACACGCTCCGGACGCTCGATGTTTGTCTTACGTAAGTTTGCAAATGAGGTTCGAAGCCACGTTATGAAACACCGAAACACAAGTCTCTTCGAGGATAAGATCTTTATGTTAAACAGATCATTCGATCTTTCTTTCGTTTCCCCTCGGGTGATCCTGATGGCTGCGCAGACTCCTGCCTGGGGTAATTTCTATGGCTAGCTTCCCCCCTGGGGTAGTATTCCCAGCTCCCTTCCTCCCTGGGGCGATATCTATGGCTATATTCTTCCCTGGGCTGTGGCTATTTTCATGTCTGGGTTAACAATTATGGCCATATTCTCGCCAGGGGTAATATTTACGACCATATACTTGCCCGGGGGTAATATCTATAAGCTATATTCTAAGTCTATAATCCTGCTTCGAGTATATATGTGGGGCTATATTCCTGACCGGGGTAATACTTATGGCCGTGTTCATCGTGGAGTAATTCCTTTTTTTTTGTTCCCTGCCGAGTTGTTGTTGTTGTTGTGTGTGTGTGTGTGTGTGTGTGTGTGTGTGTGTGTGTGTGTGTGTGCGTGTGTGTGTGTGTATGTGTGTGTGTGTGTGTGTGTGTGTGTTATAAGCTCGGGTCAGATGAGATCAAACCTCGCGATGCGCTCTCGTAAGGTTTCCTACGTACCTGACGCACAACCAGGACGTCAGAGAAGCTACATAAAATGCCGCAAAATTCGATATTACGACAAATCGTGCGTCAGCGTCAGACACCTTAAATACTATTAAAAAATCACTCATATGGAGAGGAAATTCGGGAGAAAAAAGGGACTCATTTCCCCTCCCAACGGATGCCAACATACCGGCCGTAACCGGTTGATGTGGTAAGCGGTCTTCACACGGCGGGCGAAGACAACCTGCTCTCCCGAATTCAGGCGTCCTCCACCCACCTGGGAGATGGCGGCAGATTCCACCCTCCTCCACTAACATGGGAGCGTCTCCGAGGGACAACCCCGAGCTACGGCGCTCACACGAAGGCTAAAAATGACATAAAAACGCCTAGGCAACAGCATAATGGCCAGCCACATTCAGGAGGGGAAGGCGCGATAAAATGTAAAGAAGTAGAGTATCTCGACTTGTCAACTGGCAGTGATTTATGCGTGTCGACGGTCCGTCAGCTGACGATGTGAACGATGCAGTGCCAACGATAACCAATCGGTGAACTGTGAAGCTCATCTTCTTTCCTTCACTCGAAGGCTGTAGCCACGGACAAAAGTTCTTACTGAGGACAACCCCTTCAATAAAACAAAAACATTTAGGAGGGAGGAGGCTAGAGAGAGAGAGAGAGAGAGAGAGAGAGAGAGAGAGAGAGAGAGAGAGAGAGAGAGAGAGAGAGAGAGAGAGAGAGAGAGAGAGAGAGAGAATAATACTGAAGAAAAACGAAAAATAGTCTCAGTTCGAGAGACGAGAATATCGCATCAGTTGCCTCATGAAAAAAATTGTGGGGTGGATCATGCGGACCTTCAAGACAAGGGATTGAAAGACAGTTATAATAACACCGCTCCTCTAGCGTACACTACCATTCTCAGAAATAATATACGGCTACGCTAAAATCAACTCTCACGGCAGGCGAAATTGCACATTCAGAAAGCGTGTATAAAAAAAAAAAAAAAATACGGCTTGAACTGACGTGGTGCAGGGTCTGGGAACGACTGAAATCAGTGATTGTCGTACTTTAAAACCTTCCAACCAAGTCTGGCGGTCGAGCGCAGGCGGACGTACGACTGTCATTTACGATTATTATAATAAAGTCTTACCTTAAATACTCCGGCGCACCAGCCTTGGCGATCACCAAATATGATCGTTAACATGATAATCATCCAAACCCACAGCTTTAAAAACAACATTCATACCAGGGGCAAAAAAAAGAGAGTTCAGTACTCATGCAAAAGACAAGTCTTGACCGACGCTGATCCTCCTGTTAGATTCCAACAATATTCCGATAAATCTGGCGGGCAGACACCAGTCGTTTCTTCCTTCTATATACAGAAGTCTCTTAACTTAGATCTGCTTGACCTCGGGTGCTGCTCTGCTGTAATACTGGCGTTAAGGATCTACATCACGACCCCGACTCCTCTGGAGCGCAGACAGGAGATGCACTGGTATATTTCAATTCACATTTGGAAAATCCTGGCGGGAAATGTTCCCAACCAGCACTCAAAATCAGTCCCGTGTTGACGTGCATGGAAGACTGTAAAATATGAATAATGAAGTCTAAAACTGCGATAGGCACAGTATGAACACCCGCAGTCCAAGACCCTTCAATATATATATATATATATATATATATATATATATATATATATATATATAGCCATTAGAGACACTAATGTACACTGGAGAAATTTAAGAACGCCCTGAATGAACATGAACAACATGCACCAGTCTGATTCAGCCTGAACTGCGAGGGGCAGCAGTCAACTACAGGTACACTAAGAGTCCGTAAAGACAGGGGAAAGAGGACTCGTAGAGCTCAGGAGAGAGAGAGAGAGAGAGAGAGAGAGAGAGAGAGAGAGAGAGAGAGAGAGAGAGAGAGAGAGAGAGAGAGAGAGAAGGTCATGGTCACGATGGAAATAGGGCTGAAACCTTCAGTGTCGACGGGATGGAAACAGAATGCCGAGATGGTGGTAAGAATAGAACAGGTGGGCGTAGTGCTCACGTGCAGAAGATGGGAAGCCGTGGGAGGGTGAGGAGAGGAAGGGGCCAGGTGCTCCGTGTGGGTTATGGTTGGTCCCGCCGCACCTGCTCCGACTACACCGAACCACACCTGATACGGTAAGAGGCAGTCGCATCGAAGCCAAAGGACCAGCTCTTTGAAGGTCACCAACTACCGCTGTCGCTGACGAGGCATCAAAACGCATCAGACTTCCGATATCTCCTCAATTCCAAGTCACACGGACGTAAAACGCATCAAAACGCTCTGACTGCAACTAACGTTACATTCTCCCTCACGTCTTACACCACACAACAATACCTGAACATAAAACGATGCAATGAAATGCACTGTCAAACTCACGTTACCTCCAGTTCATACGCTAAGCTAAAACTAACATTCAAAAGACATCGTGTACACCTGGTTCCACGATCGACGCAGTGCGACAACGGGAAGATCACAAAGATGTCCAACGTGATACTGAGGAACACCTGAGTATGTTATTACCTTTCTCGGTGTTTCACATAGAAAGAAGAAATGCAAGGGGTACAGGATGGAAACGGCTACAGGCTGGTAACCACCAGAGGAACTGACCACGACTGAAATATTACACTAGGCAACAAAGGAAGAACCCATGACACCTGGTAGCAACTATATTGCAAGACGATCGTATCGGATCCCATATATATATATATACATGTAGATTGTACGTGGAGACACTAATCATTACTCTTTATCTGACAGCGAAAAACCAGTTCCAACACGAAGCATCTGTGAGTCCGGTAATAATCAACAACAACGAAGAGAGAGAGAGAGAGAGAGAGAGAGAGAGAGAGAGAGAGAGAGAGAGAGAGAGAGAGAGAGAGAGAGAGAGAGAGAGAGAGAGAGAGAGAGACTGCCACCTCGGCAGCACCAATAAACTGACCATCAAACCAGAAGCAGCGACGGAGCGAATAACACCCGCGAAGCAGCCAGACAGCGACTCACACCTCTTAGCCACATTGGAATCGTGTCATAAAGCAAATAAGGAGAATCAGGCGCCTCATAAACCAGCCATAAAACCCCACCGTGTGAGGCGGCGAGTCGGAGGATGGACTCGAGACGTGAAGTGCCGTGTGGATCTGCTGGCGAACAGTGCGGTGGCGCTGAAGCACACAAACTCGACGTCCGTTCCTTAAGCACGATGTGTATGACCCTCGTGTAGGAGGAGGACCTGGCCTGTAACTTGATCCCCCGAGGGAATCGGGTCAAAGGTTATGCCATCATGTACCCACGGGATCGTAAAGTCATGCTGATGAGGTTGACTGGCAAACCAGGCATGGAAGACGTCCTACGAGTTATTCCACTATTTTCTTCTTTTTTTTTTATATCTCGAAACTCTTACGGATACAGACTGTTACAGGGTTACTTCAGTAAAGAGATGAATAATGCGAAAGACGAATCAAAAACGCATCACGTCAAAAGACGCGTAATAAGGCAAGCCAGGCCTTCACCCACCTGCTCTGTAGTAAATCACTTGATGTCACAAAAGGAAAACGGAAATTTTAATTCCAGATGATCTGGAATTAAAAAAAAGTGAGATGTTAATACCGGCAGAGCAAAGACTCGTTAATAATTCAACCTGTATGAATCGTCATCTGTCAGGTCATAAATTTTCATCGGTTTCCACTCTCTCTCTCTCTCTCTCTCTCTCTCTCTCTCTCTCTCTCTCTCTCTCTCTCTCTCTCTCTCTCTCTCTCATACTGGCACACTTCTAGTTTCAGCTCACGCGTGAGGATGTTACAAACATAACCCCTCTGTGTTAATGCTGACCGGCGCCCACCTACCTACCACCCGTAAACTTTACTCAATGCTTCTTCGCGAGGTGCCATGATACCACTTCGCGGACAGGACACCACTTATGGCATTCCTTCCATCCCACTGAAACACTCCTCCTCCTCCTCCTCCTCCTCCTCCATCGCCGCAGGCCACCAAACCAATTTCATGGCACGTCTTCCATCACCACAGGCCAGAGAACCAATGTTAGTTTATATCTTCCATCATACTGGAAGACCCCTTTCTCCATCACCATTCGCCAAAAAACTAGTCTTGAGGTACTCCATCCATCATGCTATTCCATATACATTACACATGCCTGTATATACCCCATTGTTGGTGGTTTGCCAAGTAATATTTCCCAGGGGGGTCCATCCAGTAATAGAAAAGACTTCCCGGAATTAACAAGCTGCACAGCACAGAAATTAATGGTATGTCGACCATGGTTCAGATGAACGCGGGTGAGATACGTTATCACACGAATAGTCTCACCCTTCTGATGCTGTCTAGTCATACGGTACAGCCTAGTTCCCATGATGCTGTACCTGGTGTAGTCTGATGCTGTTCGTGCCGTCCTCCTGAGGCTCTTAACTGCTGCATAAACTCCTCCCTTCATGGCATTCCTGCTGTACAGCCACGTCCCCTAATTCTGTCCCTGTCATACAGCCTCATTTTTCCCCTAATGCTTTTCCCGCCATACAGCCTCGACCCTCAATACTCTTCCTGCTGTACACCCTCGTCCCCCGTGACGCTGTTCCAGCTGGATAGCCTCGTCCCCCGTGACGCTGTTCCAGCTGGATAGCCTCGTCCCCCGTGACGCTGTTCCAGCTGCATAGCCTCGTCCCTCGTGACGCTGTTCCAGCTGGATAGCCTCGTCCCCCGTGACGCTCTTCCTGCTGGATAGCCTCGTCCCCCGTGACGCTGTTCCAGCTGCATAGCCTCGTCCCCCGTGACGCTGTTCCTGCTGGATAGCCTCGTCCCACGTGACGCTGTTCCAGCTGGACAGCCTCGTCCCCCACCTGATAATACTCACTGCCTCCTTCCCTTTAACCCGAGCAGTCCGGCTCTACAACCCACACACCCACCATGCATGGCCGACATCTAGCTGAGTATCACCAGGTCCCACCACGACCCACGAATATTCATGGAAATATTCCGATTTCTTTGCGTCTTTCATCTGCTGTTTCGGGCTTCAAGCATATTCATTCTGAAAGACGATGTGTATATGCACAGTATATATATATATATATATATATATATATATCTGACATTCACAGTTTTTACACTCGCGTCGCGTATCTTTTTTTTCAGACATTCCCGGGGGTTTTACCCTGGACAAGGGCGCTTCTCTGGGACTACAAACGCTCTTTCTACTTCACCAAAATGGAAAATTTAAGTTTTCATCACGCGATACAAGCATCACTTCCATGCATACTTGTGCACGCATTCTTACGTGTAAGCCATCGTACCCCGTGCAGCGACAAGAAGAATTTAAGACACTGACAATCTGGTGAACTACGTCGAACGTAAGAATACATAAACTGGCTGACGACGTCTACTGATAAAAATGAAAGTGATGAACGACGTCTAACGTTTGAGATAAACTGATGAACAACGTCTACTGTTACAAATAAACTGATGAATGAAGTCAAACGTTTGAGATAAACTGATGAATTTCGTCTTCTGTTACAAATGAACTGAGGAATGAAGTCAAACGTTTGAGATAAACTGATGAACAACGTCTACTGTAACAAATAAACTGATGAATGACGTCAAACGTTTGAGATAAACTGATGAATTAGGTCTACTGTTACAAATAAACTGATGAATGAAGTCAAACGTTTGAGATTAACTGATGAATTACATCTAACAGGAGAAATAAGGATGAAGAAATAAAGTGATGACGTATCTCTACCCGTGGAAAATTAACTACCCAACGCCTGATGTACGAAATAAACTGATGATCTACGTCTAATGTAATATATACACCGACGAGCTACGTCGAACGGCAGATGAACAAGTAAACTAGCTATGTCTAGCATACACAGTAAACTATATATATGTGTATATATATACATATATATATATATATATATATATATATATATATATATATATATATATATATATATATATATATATATATATATAACAATGATAACGGCACTGTATATACAATATAAGCCTACACCATATATGCATCTAGTTAATAATATATACTCAAACCCTTTCACTCTCTCGACCATTTTTTCCCCCCATTTTTGCTCGCCAGTGCGGCTACTTTATTGTGCACTCCTTACCCCATCCTGGGGGCGGTGGCGTTAAAGAGGATACAGAGTGCACACAAAAGGTCCGGGGACTGGGGCCTCAATGACCGAATTACATTATACGTTACATAACACCGTAAGTGAGCCGTTTTCGGGAGCTGAGCAAACGAGGAAGAATTATCTACGAAGTTACAGAGTTTGTTAAACATTTTTTCTTTCTTTTTTTTTTTTCAGAGGATGAGAAACACTGACTGGATGACGTAACGAAGTGTAAATTAAATGAGCTATTTACAATTGGCAGAGTAAACATGTTCTTATTTTTCAAATGCATTGTTATGGATGAAATGCTTCCACGTATCTTGCCATTGTCGGGTGGAATCATCTTATGAATTCACTAGTCTTACATCACAGGTGAGAATAACGTTGCAGGAAGGTGACAATAATTCTACCGACACAGTTTACGCTTGGTGTGTTCATTATCAACATGAGAGGTAAAACATCGCAGTCTTCATATATATATATATATATATATATATATATATATATATATATATATATATATATATATATATATATATATATATATATATATGAAACCATTGTGCGGTGATATATATACTAAATACATACCATGCACATTCTAAACCCTCCACTATCTCAACACCATAGAAAAAGGGCAAATACAAAGGTGTGTGGAGCAGATCCTACCAGCCTGGAGGATGAACGGCTCAAGGAAGAATCATGAGCCCATTATCATCCGAGGGTATGGTCAGACTGCACCTTGTCTTGTGCCCGTTTTGAGCAGCAATGGTAGGGACAGAAGCCGCTGCAGTAGCAGTAGTAGTAGTAGTAGTAGCACTAGTGGTAGTAGCAGTAGTAGTAGTATGAGTATCATTATCAGTAGTAGTAGTAGTAGTAGTAGTAGTAGTAGTAGTAGTAGTAGTAGTAGTAGTAGTAGTAGTAACAGCAAAGCAGGAGAAGCAGAAGAAGCAGCAGCAGTAGTAGTAGTAGTAGCAGGGGATAGAGAGCTAGGAGCCACAAGGCCGCCACCACCACCACTACTACCACCACACCTTCACCCCAGTGGTGGTGGCGGTGGTGGCGGCGTCCATCACCAGTAATTGGACACTGCCTCACCCCAGCCGGCACTTGTGGCACCGACACACCCCTCCCCTAACCCACCCACCTCACTCCACTCCCCTCCCAAGCAAGGTTTCCATGGCACCCAACCCCACACCACGACCCGTCTTGATCCACCACACTCCTGCTTATCTTATCAACGGGCTATTAACCAAAATACACTAATTATCTTTGGCAAACAGACTGACAAAGGAGGATAGATTCATGTATTAAGAGGATTGCTTGCAAGAGAGTCTTAAACCATCGTTTTTCTCTCTTTAAACAAGAGCAAGACTCGTAGAGAGGAATTTTCTATCGGTTGGAAGTTTTTGGTCTTTCGATGTATATAAAAACCAATAATCAATCATTAAAGTTTTTCAAACCACGTTTTTCTATCTATTTTTTTCTTGATAAACACCTTCAGGCTCTTGAAGATGTCTGCTAAAAATCTGTCAGTCTGTTATAGTGGTTTCAAGAGGTGCACCTCTTACTCAAAATATATCGTACCAATTGACACCTCTGAACAAGAAGAGGGGTCCAGTCTGCACAGCCCACGCGCCTGCACGGCCTACATAGTTGCTGCCTGCCAGCCATCCCAGCAAGGGGTTACTTTCGTATCACGGCGAGTGAACAGGAAAAAGCGAGCGAACAGCAGAAATATCAAGTGATTAATTTCTCGATGAACGACGACATCGCCAGCCGCAGAGAGTAACGTAAATACACAGTAGTATGCCTCTCCACGGGGAACAGACGCCAAAGACACCGTCATTAACAATATTGCCATCCAGATCTCAAGACTTCCCAGCGTTCGACCTACCACCACCTTCGCCTACAAGCCTGTTGCACTAGTGCGTTCTCTGGAAGCGGAGCATCGAGCAGTCTTTAGGGAGAAGTAACTGACTTCTCTCCTGGGTCAATGGAGCTTGATGTCGATGCAAAAACACCAAGCTGCTACTGCAGCTGCGTTTGGATATGCATTCTCGAAGACAAGTTTAGCCAACTTGAGCACATCGATAAGATCCTTGTGCACGACAGTACAACCCTTGGGCATGATGGCCAAGAGCCTCCTTCTTACCCTGACCGCTGAGGAGGATGGTTGGGACCATCGTAACCCGTGGGTCGTTCCTTGGTGACCAAGGGTCGTAGCGTCGTACTCAGAAGGATTAAACGCTGCCTGCATTCGTCAGGTGCCGCGTGATCAGCCATCAGCCGAGGGCGGCCCCTTCCCCCATCTATAAGGCTACCGTTCAGACGCCACGTTTAGATGGCTTCAACCTCCTGCCACGGGGACTTACAACACACACACACACACGCACACACACTCGCTTTAAAATCTCTATCTCCGAAGCTCGCTAGACGTGGACTGCTCCACAGCGGTATGTGGCTTGATGCGACGATCCATCACGACCTATAACAACACCCGTCTCACCGATCACCCTCCTCCACCTCGTTGGAGTGTAGCCGATTCCATCGTCTCTACGAAGTACCGGCGTCTGCGTTCCTCCTTAATCAAAAACCATAAAGTCCTCGGTAGCCTCCAGGAAAACCTACCTACCTGAGTGATGGGAGTCCCATTCATTGTTCGGCCTCACTGTTACTGCATCAGTGGTTACATGGTTACCGAGTCACCGCTCAACACACTAGAAACGTTGGGAAAAAAAAAAAAAAAAGGCTTAAGATAACTCACGAGCGAAAGGTATATTGATGCACCCTCAGAGAACGTAAAACTGAGAGAGAGAGAGAGAGAGAGAGAGAGAGAGAGAGAGAGAGAGAGAGAGAGAGAGAGAGAGAGAGAGAGAGAGGGGGGGGGGGGACAAGGGGGTCAGAGAGCAGCCGCGCCGCCAGTGAAAACCACCAACGCCTCTACTACGTCAGGCCAAGTGAGAGCCAGGAGACCTTCACCAACAGACAGGCTACACCCCTCACCCTCCCCCCCAGCCATGAATACCTGAGCAGCCCCACAGGTCTCTCTCTCTCTCTCTCTCTCTCTCTCTCTCTCTCTCTCTCTCTCTCTCTCTCTCTCTCTCTGCTCCTTCCCTGGACTTGTGGGCACCCGCCCCCGCCTCTCTATCTCTCTCCTTTAAGTCGGCCTATGTTTAAGATTCGCCTGGCCTGGGCCTGGCACGTGATCTTGAGTCTTCAGACGACCCGCCCGTCCCTCTCGGCCCGACGTATGGATCTTACCTCTTCGTCCCAGTTGGGTTTTCCACGGGGCATGGTCCTCACCTCACCTGAACGCAAACACACAAGCAACGCACAGACAACAACACCCATACAGACACCTCCGCCATGAAGACACACAGACACTAGTGGATGGTAGAGGACAAGCATATATATATATATATATATATATATATATATATATATATATATATATATATATTGGAGCGATGTGGTATACCGGGGTTGACGTGCTGTCAGTGGATTGAATCAAGGCATGTGAAGCGTCTGGGGTAAACCATGGAAAGCTGTGTAGGTATGTATATTTGCGTGTGTGGACGTATGTATATACATGTGTATGGGGGTGGGTTGGGCCATTTCTTTCGTCTGTTTCCTTGCGCTACCTCGCAAACGCGGGAGACAGCGACAAAGAAAAAAAAAAAAAAAAAAAAAAATATATATATATATATATATATATATATATATATATATATATATATATATATATATATATATATATATATATAACTGCAGTGAACAGCAGTTTCTTCTCGATACTTACCAGTCAACTCGTTCGATTTGAAAAGTTCATCCAGTAACCTTATTCCAGTCTCTAAGCGACGCTCTGAAACCAAAAAAAAAAAAAAAATGTCTTCTACGTAAATATCCACCACTTCTTGAGGACGTTGGCAGCTTGTTCGCCCAACACATCTAATCTCCCGGAGTGTTGGTTTCCACGCTATGTAAGCCTCCGCCTGCCTGGCCCGCTTCAAGCTCGAGAGACAAACGCTTACAAACTGTGAGCACGAACAACGGCACATCACGTCTCATGCTTGACATCCTATGAATATATATATTTTTTCCCTCCTTCTTCTTTCCACGGCCGCGTTCATATACCTTGAACTCCTCGCTGTCATGTTCCTCCCATTCCCAAAGGCAGACAGATGTCTAACATCCACCCCGAATATGTTAGTCTACGTATACCACAAAGTTCATCATGAAGCATTCATGTTCTCGGCCATAAACAGCCGATAGTGTCACCCAGACTGTCTGAAGAAGACGTATTCTGACGGGATTAACATTCGTACGTATAGATATTTTTTTTTTCTTTTGTGTCTTGTGTTGAATGTATTCCTCGAAATCTAAACCCCCTCGTCTCTGCGACCGAGAGCTGCCTGCTACTTTGGTCTACAGTCCTTAGGGTATTAATAAATCCTCCTCTTCCTTGTGCATTCTACTGTTCTGTCCAAGGCACCGGGAGCAAGTGTGTGCTGGTGTAGTGCACAGGCTATCAAGCAAGGGTCTGGGGAGAGGAGGTGGGCGGGGAGGGGTGCGGGGCTCTGGAGTGGTGGAGGTGGGGGAGATGTGTTGGTGTGGGCGGCAGGAGGGAGAGGTGGTTGGGGAGGGAAGGTTGGGGGGGTTGCGGGGGGTGGCCTCTAGCAGGGTCGGCACAGTCAATGGTGCCGCTGTGCTGTCCGAGACTCTCCTGACGTAATACTTCGGGGAGCGCTTTACACGTACGTGACACCCGCCTTCAACGACGCCGATACCGCCATCGCTAACACCACCGCCGCCATCGCCAACACCCCCCGGCACTAGCCCAGCCAACCTGACTGACGCCGCCATCGCCATAACCATCTCCACCGTCACCATTAATGTCACCACCACGGATTCTATTATCATCAACATTCATCTCCCCACCATCTCATACCTCCGTCTCTCCCAGCACCTCCCTACCCATATAACTCCCCTACCATCATCTCATACCACTCTCTTACCATACCTCCCCAATCTACCCCACCTACCCTGATTCCCCTTCCCACCATTATTTCTCACCACTCCCCGACCATAACTCCCCCTTCCCACCATTATTTCTCACCACTCTCCTACCCTAACTCCCTCTTACACCATCATTTGTCACCACGCACCTACCCTAAATCCTCTTCTCATCATTATCTCTCACCACTCCCCTACCCTAAGTCCCCCTCACACCATTATCTCTCACCATCCCCCTACCCTAACTCACCCCTCCCACCACTATATATCTCTCGCCACCCGCCCTACCATAACTTCCACCCCGCCAGTGTCTCGCCTACAGTAGATAATAATCACTGGCACCGCGTGGTTGCACGGCTCCTGCCGCCCGCCGCCTCCCCACCACACCTCGAGGTGCTGGCGCCGCGGTCAAGGGGTACACCACCGCTCCCTCCCACCTAGCGTTGACACTCCCGAGCGTTCAACGAAGGCTACAGGACGTTCAGCGACCCCCCTCCCAATGAACGTACGGAATACGACGTTTACTCTCCCCTCCTACGCTAACACTTCATTGTTCAACGGGAGGAATAGAACGTTTGGCGTCCATTCCAACCCCAACAATCGGCGTTCAACGAAAGAACAAGTAGGTTCTCATCCAAATCTAACGAGCAATATAACGTGAGGGTTATAGTGTTCCCTGTATAACCTGAGGTATATTAGGGGGAGTTCAACTTCCGTTTACGTCCAGTCAAAGTTCAACCGTTAAGTTCACGCAGTTGGAGTTCACCTTAAGTTTAAGTAGAGTTCAAGTGAGGACCCCTACCTACCTACCTTCCCATTACTGTGCCTCCTCGCATCCCAGAACCACAAAAGGACTGAGTCATGCGTGAGTGCTGGTATCTGTGGTGCTGAGAACTGACATCGCACGATCAATACAGTTTAGCAAAGCGCGGAATTACTGTCCAGAGTCATGCCTTACGACCGCATTCAACTAACAGCGAGAAACTTCTGTGGGTCATCGAGACGAAGGATGGACATGACCTGACCCTCAAGGCCGGGTCAGAGGTCAGGCTATCATACAAGACCGAGGCCTATCTCGAAGATCGATTTTCTGTCACATATGACGAATCCTCCGGGTAAACTGACGTTTCTGTCTCAAAAAAAAAAAATGACCAGTTTCTGTGTCCCTAGCGGCTCAGACCAAGTTCAAATGATGGTTTCTGTCTTCCCTACCCTAAAAAAAAAAAAAAAAAAAAAAAAAACCTAGCTGGTGTCTGTTCAACAGACTTCGCTGAAGTCCTCAGGCTGAATGAAATCCGTTTAAACTTCATTCACATCTCAGCTTCTTTCGCAAAACTCTTTTTTTTATTATTCATTCTTTTCCGGTGGGGAATAATGCGCCTCTTCCAGCCCAGGGTCAAAGTACCCGAGTGTGAGCGTATCCAAGGAACTCCCTCCCCACCTTCCATCCGGACCCCCATTCCTCTCCTCTCTCCCTGGGCCCCAACTTCACGCCTCTCTGAATTTCAATCATGCCTATCCAATAACAACTTCGAGGGGAAGAAAACTCAGCACTTTCGTCATAATTTCCAGTTCTCTGGGGAACTTCGATCTACATATGTACTTCGATGTGTGGGAATGGTCGAGTTACTAAACTGAAGAGGAAGCTGAGTAAAAAGAAGTTTACCCCCCTCTCCCTCACACACACAACACACACACACACACACCTACACATACAGGGGTTTTGGGTTATAGAATATCTATCGTCTAGATAACCGAAGATAAGAGCATTTCAGAGAGGGGTGCGGGGCACACATCAAATATAAAAGGACAAACATCGCAACCATTATATATATATATATATATATATATATATATATATATATATATATATATATATATATATATATATATATATATATATGTCTTAAGAAACGAGGACCGACTGGATGTGCCGAACCACACATCAGTCTCCCTGACCAGTAGAGTCTGTAACGCACCCGAAGAAAAAAAAAAAAAGACGGCAAAAAATGCATATACAGATAACCTTGCAGAGGAGGTTTTACCCAACAGTGAGACAACAAAGCTTCAGGAAACAGGCGATCATGTCACGAATAAGAGAGAGAGAGAGAGAGAGAGAGAGAGAGAGAGAGAGAGAGAGAGAGAGAGAGAGAGAGAGAGAGAGAGAGAGAGAGAGAGATCCGTGTCAGGCAGACGATAAAACCTGACCAATACTGAATGATGAAAACAAATGAAAATGGTTAGTGTTCCAGACCCCACCACGGTGTAAATTTCACACACACACCCTCCTATGAGAATGATCTATACTATATGGCAAAGGAACCCCATCTCCCACTCCCTGTCCTCGGAGAAATTGTTTCGCCACAAACACTTTCTTACACGCACCAACACCACTCCAACTAACGTCTTAACTACAATAAACGTATCACTAACGCAGTTAGAGGCACTAACAGCACACAGCAAATGCGTTACTACCCTAAGCACTACTAAAGCCTCCTCAAAGGCGCGAACAGCACTGCCAAAAGACTTCCTACCCACCCCATAAAAGCACGCCGCTGACGCGTTCTTACAACACAACCAAACTTTACACACCTTTTTTTTTTTTTTTTTTTTGCCTATATCCCCTCCAACACTAACCGTTAACCCCTGCTACCGCCCTCTTGCCCGTACTAAGAAGAAAACATACAATGCCGGCGGAATTCCAGCAAGGCTGTGACAACAAGAACCTCTACTGCTGCTGCTGCCCGCCCTGTCTGTAACTGGGGTGTGCCACTGTACACAGGTTAACATCCGTGCAGGACCCGCACCCCGGAGTGGTGGTGCGCTGCAAGCCGACTCCTTCACGGCGTTGGTCCTTTGTGTCACCAAGGAAGCACCATTCAACAGATGAAAGAGAATCATCTAAGATGGCATCTCACCTGTTTTCCGTCACACACACACACACACACACATATATATATATATATATATATATATATATATATATATATATATATATATATATATATATATATATATATATATATATATATAATTCTTTGCTACATCGACTAAGAAATCCAGGCATAAAAATATACAAGACTCGTCTCTGGCTTTCCTGGTTTGCCTTCATTAGGGAAATGGTTCGTCGTATCCATTACAGGATCACCTGTGCCTCCGCCATGAGGAACACATCCGATCTTCTGCCGGGGAAGTACTCTCTCTCCAGCTGACGAAGTTAAGGTCACCTTACGACCTTACCGCCACAGAGCGACGCCCTCCGCACCGGCGGCCCTATCGGTAATGCTGGCTTGCATTACCTGTCGAATCTCTCTTCCTTCCTTGAGGATCGTCTGTTGTTCTCCGTTGCCGACAAGGGGGACCGAACAGTGAAGCGTCTTCTGTTCCACATGTCTAGTGCTGCCGCTGGCGCTGGCGCCGGTAAATCACGAGTGTTAACACCTGCTGGTTCGACCCCGATGCAGCTTGAGTGTGTCAGGTGAGTGAACCCCGTTGTTTCCTACGATATAAATTTTCTGGTTCCGGTTTCGGGGTGTGAGCGACGGGAACTGTTGATCATTCACACTAGCCGAAGCGATGAGTCATGTTCGCCCAAGTTGGAGAAAAGGTGCGCGCACGACACACACACAACACACACACACACACACACACACACACACACACACGTTCTAGGTTACAGAAGGGGCAACAAGTGAGGAAAACTCTGCTCGTAACACACAGAAAAAAGTATAAGTTAAATGCCCTTAATTCAGGCCATGTGTACCAGACCAGCCAGGGCTCTGGGGGTAGAAAACCCCACAAGACTTCCCCAGGTACATACACAAATAGACACACACACACACACACACACACACACACACACACACACACACACACACACGTTCTAGGTTACAGAAGGGGCAACAAGTGAGGAAAACTCTGCTCGTAACACAAACAGAAAAAAGTATAAGTTAAATGCCCTTAATTCAGGCCATGTGTACCAGACCAGCCAGGGCTCTGGGGGTAGAAAACCCCACAAGACTTCCCCAGGTACACACACACACACACACACACACACACACACACACACACACACACACACACACACAGTGTCACCTGTTAAAGGACGATGAAATGACTCAAAAAAAGGAAACAATTCCTCGAGTCAACATTTGAGGCACGAGTAACGGGAGACAAAACAACGCCACCGTTCCCTCGTGGGAGACGATACGCAGAAAATTCCCAGCGTCGCGCCCACCACACCGCCGCCACCCACCCACGACAGAGGAGGAACGTGTCAAATGCTCTGAAATCAATGTGAATCGGCATTCAGCCAGCTCACCGACGCCCTAAAATGGCTGACCCGGGCCATATCTTCACCCCGGCTCGAGTCTTTACGGTCACCAACAGCACCATTCTGGATCCCACTGGAATGGCACTCGCCGGTCGTCCAGTGCAGCGCCTCCCTAGTCACGCTCCCGAGAGCTGAACCCAGTCTCAAGCGACGCCAGGGGTCCACTAACATGAACCTCCCCTGAATACGAGCCAGGGGGAAGGTTATCTCTCGTGTCAAACACCAGCCGGGATATGGCGGTTACGTGGGCCTACACGGATTACGGCCCTCAAAAAGACCGACTGAGTAGAGGAGCAGCGCGATAGCTTGGTAGAGAAGAAGACCTCCGAAACCATCGTCAGGTTTACGTATGGTAAACTAAGGTCCTAGACCCAGCTGTGGGGGGATGAACACCTCCGAAATCATCGTCAGGTATATGTTTGGTAAACTAAGGTCTCAGACCCAGCTGTGGGGGTAGAAGACCTCCGAAACCATCGGCAGGTATACGTATGGTAAACTAAGGTCCTCGACCCACCTATGGGGGTAGAAGACCTCCGAAACCATCGTCAGGTGTACGTAAGGTAAACTAAGGTTCTAGACCCACCTGTGGGGGTAGAGGACCTCCGAAACCATCGTCAGGTATATGTAAGGTAAACTAAGGTCCTAGACCCAGCTGTGGGGGGATGAACACCTCCGAAACCATCGTCAGGTTTACGTATGGTAAACTAAGGTCCTAGACCCAGCTGTGGGGGGATGAACACCTCCGAAACCATCGTCAGGTTTACGTATGGTAAACTAAGGTCCTCGACCCACCTGTGGGGGTAGAAGACCTCCGAAACCATCGTCAGGTATAGGTATGGTAAGCTAGGGTCCTCGACCCAGCTGTGCGGGTAGAAGACCTCCGTAACTATCATCAGGTATACGTAAGGTAAACTAAGGTCCTAGACCCAGCTGTGGGGGTAGAGGACCTCCGCAACCATCGTCAGGTACAATCTAAGAAAGGTAAGGTCCCAGACCCAGCTGAGGAGATAGAAGGCCTCCGAAACTATCGTCAGGTAAAGGTAAGGTAAGGTAAAGTCCCGGTCCGAGCTGTGTGGGTAGCAGACCTCCAAAACCATCGTATGATATACGTCAAGTCAAGTTAATGGATATGAAGAGATAAAGAAGATGGATGAGGGACAGACAACGGAGATCATCGCACGAGATGAGTCCTACAGACGAGAAGGACTATAAACAAGATAGATTAAGCCATAAGCAAGACAGGAGACATAAACATAACACGAGGAAGCATAAACAAGACAGACAGATAATGGAAGTAAACAGATGGAGCTACAATGACGACAGGTGCGGGGCACTAAAAACGACATACTGGTTCATACAGACATACAAAGACGACAAACAAAAACGGACAGACTCGCTCATAAGATGGACGGTGCCACAGTAATGGCGAGGAGACATACGAGAAAAGAGAGAAAATGACAATCTCTCCCTCTTTCTTACACACACACACACACACACACACACACACACACACAAAGGAAGCCGTTGACACAAGTACAACAAACATATGGGTCATAAACTTGAAAACTGAGGGGAAAAAGGGAAGGACCATTAACATAAAATCCCATAAATACACACATATGTTCCTTGTAATGTCATATCTACCAACCTACCGACCCAAGATAACGCTTACATACCTATCTTCAATATGAAGGGGCTTGATCACCTCACTCTATATATGATATGCTGAATAAATACTGCCTCCGATCGAGTGGGTCTTTGACAGGCAAAAAGCACTTGCTTATATTATCGACGAAGCAGCCGACATCAGCCTTAATGATCCTCGTCTCGTGGACCAACAGTAAGTCCAGGTGACTAGACCAGGAAAGCAGACCTGTGTCTGGTGACTAGACCAGGTGAGCAGACCTGTGTCTGGTTTCTTAGACCATCTCCACACCGCTAGTCCCTCGAGATACCCGTGGAACCTTGAGGCCTGAGCAGCAACAGCCACACAACAAGCAACCGTACGTAGCAGCGGAAACGGAGCAGGGAGCACGAGTGGCAGTAGCATGAATATCGAAGACAGAATGGCTGGCCGAGGAAGTACTATATCGGCAGGAGGCAAAAGGTGAGGAGGAAGCATTAACTGCAACAGGTGACACCAACAGACAAAAAAAAAAAAAAAAGCAACATCAGCAGGAGCACATCAGGAGACAGCGTGTCTGGCCTGGGGAACCTGACAGATGATCTAGCAAGGGTACGGCCAGACGTGTCCCCAGGTGACTCACTCCACACACACACACACACACACACACACACACACACACACGTCCCTCAGGTTCCTCCCGCCCCTGGGGGCACTCCAGCGACAACCTGTCCAGCCGGTATACCTCCACCTGATCAACCACTTGTCCTACACACAACACACACACACACACACACACACACGAGTCCCCCGGGCCGACTACTAGTTGTCGCATGAGACCTGACGTGCACAATAACCCAGAAGATTACCTCTCATACCTCACCCGTACCTCAGTGAACACCAGGGGTCTAATACGACCGGTATCTCATACTCGTCACCGTTGAAAGGAAAAAAAAAACAGACGCAGGTGGAGAACAGAGAGACGCGACGCTTGGGTCCAGGCAGGACTTACGCTCCTTGGAAAACTGGAGACGCTTCCGACTACGAGGGAAAATCGCAAGATATTCATATCATTGTGGAATATACGTAGGCACGGACAGGCTGAATCTGGAGCATACGTACGTACGGACGGGTTGATTCCTACGTATGCCACAGAACAAAATAAGCAACTACAGGCAGGCAACAATCTGCTTTCCATTCTCCAGTATCCATAACATTAACACAATACAAGCAGCAAGGTAGAAGAAAGAGATGTATCCATAACATTAACACAACAATACAAGCAGCAAGGTAGAAGAAAGAGATAAATCTCTTTTCATGTCAAAACTTCACAAACTATAGACCTGCACACTGTTAACAGCCCATCAAGAACGAGGTTGGCCACGTAAACACACAACTTGGCGTGAGCTTGTGTTCGTCAAGATGCTGTCTTCTACCCTGGATATCCCCTCACTAGAATCACTCACGATTCTCTGCGGCGCAGGTGGGAAAATCAAGGGAGCCAGCGCTACCAGGCACAGTCAGATCCCTGCAGGGTATGGCAGGTGTGGACGATTCCTAAGTCGGCATAAACAATGAGGACATTACGTAAAAGGTACAAAGACCTGCGGAACGCCGTGACCTGAAGGCGACAAAAACAGATCACACGATCTACACCAAGGCCACGTAGTTCCAGACCAAGCCGTGAGGAGGGCGGCTCGAGACGAGCCTACAGCATGAGGCCGAAGCACGCGCCAAGGCAAAGGTCTGGCGGCCCCACGCTCCAATCTACCGAGATCACATGTGGGTAAATATACCCCATGATCGAGAGGGCGCGTCAAGGTGATGGTGTATCATGACGGCTGCAATTGCCCTCCCACAGACTATGGCTTCACCCAGGTATGCCATCGTCTGCTGACTGACTCAGCATCAGGGTTGATATCCTCGACCACAACGTCCCCTCGCTCTTACGTCTAGCTCCGACGTCGCTCCGTCTCGCAAATCTGAAGTAACGATACCTTTGGCGAACACAGCCCACAGGATGGGTAAGGAATCAGGTGTTCATGTAGCAATATTCAAAATCAGAAGTACTCTTGCCCTCCAAGACATACTGAGGGAACTTGACCCGGGAGTCACCAGTAGGTTAGCCAGGGTTCACCTCCTCGAATCCCGGTGCAAGAAGCTGACATCTGATCCACCAAACTGTTGCTAAACAATATAAAACTGTGTCTGCGGTCAGGTTTCCAATTCGTTCATTATCTCTAATGAAATCGCGAAACTTCAAATTTCTTGAGTAGTTTGAAAGCCCCAAACTTTGCCAGCTACTGATCCAAGAACAATACCCGAAGGATAATTTAACATGCTAAAACTTAAAAGCCTCAGCTGGAAAGTATCTCAGTAATCTCAAAATATCCCAGACACACACACACACACACACACACACAATGATCGGGAATAATGCCAAAATCTTGACACTTCGTCAAGAGGATATTCACTGTTCGTGCAAGAGGTATTTTGCATTGTTTCCTACAGATGGAGTGGCAGGACTCAGTCCTTGTAGCAAAGAACATGGACGAGTTCTCGATGACCTTCTGTAAGATCTGAGACGACATGATGGAGCGATCGGCTGGGTCGTTTATCTTTTAAGGTGGCTTTTGTGACTCAGTGAACACCGGTTCACGTGGCGTTTTTAGTATCTCACTCATCTCCTGGTAAATCATCCGTGTGTGTGTGTGTGTGTGTGTGTGTGTGTGTGTGTGTGTGTGTGTGTGTGTGTGTGTAGCTGGACCATACTTTACCGTCCGATGGTCTGGGAGGTCTTCAGACCCCTCCCACATCTCGGACCTTACTTTGCCTTACACTGGCTTCGGAGGGCTTCTACCTCCACACTTCGGTCTACCCCCGATGGCAAAACGTGCTTCAGTCACGGCCATTTCGGGTGAAAGGTAAATAGGATTCTTCAAGAAGAAGGTATGATGAAGAGGTACGAGAGTACCACAGAATCGCTGTCTGTGGTAAGAAGACATCACAACGGTCAATCCTCGAGTGGGTGGTCTCCATGCAAGAAACTACGGGAAGCAGCAGCCAGACGCGAGTCACAGGTCCAGGCCTTGGTGGCAGGTACACGCGGACACGATTCACGAGAGCAGTGGACAAATTGACACCTGCAGAATAGGAAGAGGGCAGCACCATTACGATGGATGGATGGATGGAGAGATGATGCCTGAAGAAATGACGAGACGGAAGTCTTTTGATTCCACTCAGGGTAATACAGAGGAGGAGACAGAGCCACCTCAAACATGTGAGCAGAGTGCTCCATACTGGGGAGAATACAACCCCTGAAGAAGACTTCGAGAATCTTCACCTCCACAGCCCGGGCTGGGCCCAGGCTGTTGGATTTGGTCGTCAGTCGACCAAGCTGTTGGAAGCCGCAGCCCTTAGGCCTACATAGCCCCCAGAGTCTGGCTGTCTGGTATACTTTGTACGTAACGGTCCAGTGCACTCTTAAACTCCTCTACTAGCTGGCCAAATGCTGAAGAGTCTTGAGCCCCGGTCTCTCCTTTATTTTGTATATTTCAGATATAGTGTTTTACGACGTTTTCCACGCCTATCGTGCCAGCACGATGTTATTTCAGAATCTAAGTTGGAAAGCATACCTTCCAGGGTTTGCCCTATAAATATTGAACAGTTGCGCACAAGAGAAATAATTACGACACCTGTACAACAATCTCAGCTTTTGGGAAGCGGATTTTGCAATTTTGAGTACGTGCTGTTTCCAGGTTGGAGTGGACGATATGGCTATGCCCAACATGTTTATGTTATTGCAGGGATGAGTTGCGGCGTTTTGAAATTGAACAGAGGGGAACGAGTGAAATTTAGAGAGAGATATTGGTAGAGACTGAGTTTTAGCACTAGCTATTGCATTCAACCAGGCTTCTGCTTCCCCATTTCCGAGATACTGCAAAAGCCCAAATTATGAGGACAAGTACGAGAGAGAGAGAGCGAGTATTAGAGTGAGGAGGGGAGAGGGGGGAAAAAATGAGTTGAAGTACTTAGATTGGAACGTCAGTGTAGAGACGAATCAGGTTAAAATCGTGAACAAATAGGATCATTTACGGAGGGAAGAGAGGGAGTATGTGATAGCGCAGAACCCTGGGGAACATAGAATACGTTGCGAAAGTCGCTCCATCAAACGCTACTGCAATGGGCCGGCGAAGGAGAGGAAGCCATGCATCAGGGAACAGAGAAACGAAGAAGAGCCGAAGGAAGGAAGGAAGTCTAGAAGGCGAGAACTTGTACCACAATCTGCCAAATGCTCATGGTGGTGTCGGAGGTCTTCTCTCCCCCACAGCTCGCGTATGGGAACCAGGCTGTCGTGCGTGTCCCTCTCTGCTCAACCAGACTCTTGGAGGCCACGGACCGAAGACCCACCATTCACACCAAAATGAGAAACAAAAATACTGCAAAATTCACTTTCTGACAACACAATACATACTTGTTGGTGGATGTGTTTATAACTCTCCTGACACAAGTGAGCGTTTATGAGCGAGTTACTCAAGTTCCTGAAGGTCAACGCAGCAGACAACATGCTTGGGATGGAGGGAGTGGTGGGAAGGGGTGGCGGATCTGGTGCCTCCGACACCAGACCCGCCACCCCTCCCATCTCCCTCCGCCCCCACTTTGCAAGTTGTCTGCTGCCTGACCTTCAGGGACTTCCACGATTCGCTCATAAAACCTCCTGGTGCCAAAACAGGATGTAAAT
This sequence comes from Panulirus ornatus, assembly GCF_036320965.1. NCBI lineage: Eukaryota > Metazoa > Arthropoda > Malacostraca > Decapoda > Palinuridae > Panulirus > Panulirus ornatus. Next base: position 11,886,262 of record NC_092242.1, on the reverse strand, counting down.
TCCTCTTGCGTTTCACATACATTTGTCGGTCTTCTGTCTTCCCACCTTACCTCAACCTTCTCCTGCTAGTCCATCGTGGTCTCTCATTTTCCACAGTCCACACACACACACACACACACACACACACACACACACACACACAATCGTCTCGACACAATGATAGTGAAAAAGAAAACTGCGTTTTAGCTACTTCCGTCGAGGCACATCCCTCCTCCACACCAACTCCTCGCCTGGCGTGACAGCTCGCCAACCCCGAGACCTTACAGGACAATAATTACAGGCACTTCCGACACACCACACATACTAAACTGATGACCCAATAAATCACTAATTACGGCCGCCAACAAACGCACGTATTACCAGCACAAACACTAAATCTTGCCTGTCTTCCACAAAGCGGCTACTCTAGGAAAACACTGAAGTCTTACGGACGCTCCTGACAATTCACCACATAACTGGCTAGCAAACAACTACACTTACACTGTCGAATCGTCTAAGAGTATACTGGGGTAGTCCTCTGGTGTTCTAACCCCCCACAGCTGCATGAGCCACATACACGGCGAGATCGTGTACGTAGTTTCCCAAATGACCCTCAAGTACTGAAGTAGGCGTTCACGAGTTTTCGGTGGGCGATCATCATACTCTGAACATGGAAACCTCAATGACCCCTAGCAGTTGAAAAGCCTCCGGCCCAAACCGCTCAGGAGAGCAACACAGCAGACTAGACGGTTCTCAGACGGAGCTGTGGAGGCAGAACACCTCCGAAGCCATCGTAAAGTAAGGTATGTGGTCCATAAGCACGGCCCAGTAAACCGGCTTTTGAGAGAAAATTCACTGACGCTTGACACTTCGGAGACGCTGAAGCCTAATATGTAAACATGGGGGTAGTATCTGCGAGTGCACCTACGTTAAGGTATACAAGTTCCACATTCCACACCCGAGACACCGGCTTTGAAGCCCCTCAGTTCAGTTACTCGATACGTTCTGAATCTAAAAGAAAAAATATTCTATAAAAGGGAACCAGGGGTGAGCTGGGCGTCTGGGAACGCTCTCTCTGTCAATTTAATTTCAACTCTTTATTACGCACACAAAAAAAGAAAAGTTAGTAAGGACTGAGATCCTGGTGTTGCCACTAGGCACCCCCTCTCTCTCTCTCTCTCTCTCTCTCTCTCTCTCTCTCTCTCTCTCCCAATCTTGGTAACTCCTCGATCGCAAGGGGACTTCCGAAGAAATAACGACAGCTATTTCATGATTCACTATACCGGAACAGAGGTCGCTGGACGAGCCCCCCCTGACACACACAATGAATAAATAAATAAATAAATAAATTACAAAAAAATATAAACTCCTCCTCTACCTTCTTACTGCATGGGATTTTTATTTCACCTCCCCTGCCGACATCTTTCCTTGTTAGCTAATGCAATTTCCCATACCCCTTCCGTGTCACTAAAATTTCCAATACCCTTCCTCCTTAACGTAATTTCCACTATCCCTCCTTCTACATGTAAATTCCACTATCCTTTCTTCTCAATGTAATTAATATCATCCTTCCCCGTCAATGCAATTACCATTATCCTTCATTCTGAAAGTGAAAGTAATTCTCACATCCTCCCTTGTCAATGTAATTTCCAATACCCTTCCTTGTCAATCAAAGTTCAAATATCCTCCTTTACGTAATTTCCAATCGTCATTCACAATGTAATTTCCAATCCTCCTACTCAGTTTCCAATCTCGTACCTTCTTAACGTAATTACATTCGTCCCTCTAACGAGGCTGGCGCAGCTCGTCCCCGCCTGTGGTGACTGCCTTGGTAATAATATCAGGGTTCTGAGGTCTCGCCCCGGCCGCCCGCCACACGCCATCTCCCCCCCACCTGTCATGAGTGAGGTCAAATATATTCCCGGCACTCAAGGCATTTACAGAGGCGTAGACGGGGAGCCACAGAGACCCAGACCCCGTGTAACCTCCATAGCCCCAGCGAGGCCTTGCCTAACCTTGTCCCCACTCTCCCCCGGCGCATAAAACACTCCGTACCTCAAAGGGCACACCCCCTGAACACTTCACACACACACACACACACACACACACACACACACACAACACACACACACACACACACACACACCTTGAGCCTCAAGTCCATGAATCTCCATCAACACACAAAAGCCTCACCATCTCCCCACATCACACCACCCCTAACACCCAAAGACTCTCTAAGTTTAAGCTCACTTCTCCCACACCTCAGCCAAAACCCAACCCTACTCAAACACTCGACCAATGCAGTTCATACACATATCGACCGTCACAGATCCACCGCTTCTCTACGCCCTTCAAAACACACCCTCTGGCCTCCGCTTACGCAATATCCATCAAAATACAGGTTGTCAACGCATCTACCCCTCCCATCCACCCAAGATCCTCCGTAGTGTAATGGATAGTGTTGCGACCCACCAATCAAAACATTCGGATTCAAATCCCAAACAGTGCACCCGGCTCACAGCCAACCCTGCTGTTCAACCTGCCCCCATAAAGCTGGTCGATGAATGAGCACCAGGCATAGGCTGTATACTTGTGTCTGCATACATAAAGTTGAGACACTATACAAACAAGGTGAAGGGACGGGGCTACAACTCTTTTCGTAGCACACACACACACACACACACACACACACACACAACCTAGCTAATACACTTGTTCACATTACCTACCGCTTCTCCAGCCCCCACTTGATCCTATCTCATTCATCCCCAGCCATTCCGCCTAGCTTAATGAGCTGCAACGCATCCACTTCTTTCCTACTGTGATCTCGACCTATCTACAGCATCTGTAACGTTACGTAAGTTTGGGCCGCCTTATATAAGCATAAGCATACCCTTCGTTAGCTTTGAAACCCACTCTACGTTGCCCCTCTGATCAGCCAAGCTACTGAGGGCCGTCACCTGCAGGCTCACGTACCCAGTGCAGCCTATGCGATCAGGAGCACTTCAGTTAACTGAACGATTCTATGGACCTGGTTTATCACATTCTAAAGATCTTTACGTAGGGCGCCGAACACTAGGGGGAGGGGACCCCCTGGATGCTTACACCATCTTAACATACTGTATCTACTGTACCAATTTCACTCTTTTCTTTTTTAGTCATTCATGGAGGTTGCTCCAGTACGTAAAATTTCCCACCCGCCCTATACAACACACACACATCCTGCTAAATGCGTACACACACACTCACAGATATCCACCCAAACTGTGCTAAGGATGACACACCAGAAACGGTCTGTCATTAACAAGGGTCCGTGCCAGGTAGCCAAGCATGAACCAGGCCAATCTTTACGCACACAGAATAATTTCCCGAGTGTAGGGGAGAGAGTGGAACCATGGGTTCGAAGGCTATAACGCATCTAATTCATAAGACAATGGCTTAATAACAGAGTATTCGTGATGTTTATATTAAATATTAATTGAAAAAGCTAGTCTGAAGACGAAGTATAAAGCCAATGTTAGAAATGCCTCCCAGCAAGGAATGCCTCCATGACGCCTAAAAGGTACGTCAAGCTGTATTTCACGCTTAAAACAAAAAAAGGTCAGTACTGTATTTCACGCTTAAAACAAACAAAAAAGGTCATTACTGTATTTCACGCTTAAAACAAACAAAAAAAGGTCATTACTGTATTTCCCCGACACGAGTTTTTATCATCTTATATCAGGAAGAATTAACTCTCGACCCTATTTATAGTTCCTGTTGTTCTGTCATGTCGAAGAACCATAACTTTCAGTCATACTGGATCAACTTCCCTGGCCAGAAAGTATGTTAAGTACGTGAGCGTATCCGCCATAACCGTGACAAATGCAGTTCGAAGTCGACTTCTTCGATACCGCTGCCAACCGTACGATCACTGTTACATGGTTTACGTCACGGGAATTAGGGCAGAGCAATCCACCTATCCAGGAGATAGTTAGTACACTCACGTCATGCGGGTGGATTCGTCACAGTCTCTAGCATCAATGACAATCCAGCTAAATGACAACTTGATTATACATAAATACAGTAATGGCACCAAGATTAACATACACTATCTTACAAGCCAGAGAGACACTATTTTCCAGTATTATTGTACAGAGACAGCCAAAGTGGATGGAAGGATACCCCCTGATTTAATGTTACGTTTAAGGCTCAAACATATTGACAATCCAGCTGTGATAAGTCATTGGGTCACAAAAAATGTACATACACGCCGTCCATTATAACCTTGGCAGTACCTGGAAACTCCCCGTGACGCCATCGCGTGTATAAACACAGAATATAATTACAATCATCACGAACTCTCCTGTCCTACCAACACACACAGACACACACACACCCCTTACACGTCCCCCAGTCCTAACCCACACCACCCCAGCACACCTACAACCCCCCAATTCCCCTCCATCAATCCTACTCCACTGCAGTCCTTTTCGAAGCCCAACACAGACCAGGACACTAAACATAACGGTCTCCGCCAACCTGCGGACCGTCTTATAATGACCGCACGCCCACCTCATTTTCGTACCTAGGGCCTTATCACCCTCCCCTCGCTCCCGGCCAACTACCCCCATTACACCGACCAATTTACGAGCCCCACAGGCCATCACTCCCAGCTGGCATTAAACACCAGAATGAATTGGTGCGCCGTCTTGACTTTACATGAACACAGCAAGGGTGAAAAGTCTAATCTACAGATGGAACTTGGAGAAATACTCTCCTCCACATTAAGCTACGAGCAAGGGAAGACCCCGGCTAAGGTTAGGGCCAGGCAGAAACGACTGGGTGCGACAATATTGCAATTTAACCCTTACATGATGTCCAAGGCGCCTTTGACGACAGCGATGGACTGTATATTTGGCTATAAATAGGCGGGAATGGCGTCCACTTGGCGCGAAACCGTGCAGACTACGCGTCCCTGCTGGCGTGTTCTCTTGCCGCTTGGGACTACAAAGATTATAATACGGTGCGTATGAGAGAACACCCACCAACGTGTACCTACGACCACAATATGCCAAAGGGCACGGCTAGCACGCAGCATTCACCAAATGAGAGACCGAGAGTGCTTAACCATAGTGCATACGGTGAGGTTTAGCCAATTGGCAGAAACTACCACGTAACGCTCACCACACGTCTTGCTTCATTAATAATAATACTGTGTCTCTCTCTGCCGCTACGCTCATTACGTAATTATCAATCCACGAGTTCACCTGCAGCTGTTTTTAACTATTAATCAGGTTTTCAGATATGTTTCTGTAGTCAAAAACACGTTTCCCATTTCTCTTGATAGTACACTGAGTGCCTTCTTTGTCCTATCTTTTTTTTTTGGCAAGGATCTCGTATATCTTATTCCTTAAGTGTTTCTGCAAAGAGTGAAAAACAAAATGATGCCTAATAAGAATAAAGGCAATGTAGCAAGACGAGGGTAAGATGAACGAACGACGACACAAGAATGTGAGTCGAGCAGTATCACGGTTGACGGCGCCTTTAAAAAATTCATTGAAGAGACGCAAATGGCGACCAAGGTGGACCAATCTTGCTGTAGCCAGGCTTCTCCCCTTCACACACACACACTCACACACACACACACACACACACACACGCTAATTACAAACAACAAACACAACTCAACGCTCAATACTAATACCAATACACCCTAAAAACAACCAACAATACACACTTAATACCAACACCAAAAAAAAAACTCATTGTTTTACACAACACCTCATCAGTACACTCACCGCTCCACACAAACAACCCACGGTAACACCCACCCTCCAAACACGAGACACAACACCTTAATACAACAGCCACCACAACCATGACAAACCACTATCCAATACCGCCTGTTGTTATTCCCAACTCTGCACACTGTTGTGCCCGAGTGGAGGTCGGACTGTGGGGTCACAAACACCAAGCCTAGCTACGTTACGTCTTGAGGTGAAGCGTGTGGGTTTAAGCTCACCGTCCACAGGGGTTCGCTGATCACAGTAACCCCACTCTGAGGGTGAACTTACGATGACATTAAGCTTACTACACGTACCGCCTTTGCTAATTCTAATTTTGGAGGCTCGCCCACCTCCGAAAGTCGTCAGAAAGCAATCACCTCTCTTGCTCCACTGACGAGGTTGAGGACGGGGTCCGAAGTCTTCAATATTCTTGTACAGTACAGATATTTATGCAGCTGAAGTCTTCAATATTCTTGTACAGTACAGATATTTATGCAGCAAGTTCCTTGAGAGAGGAGGGTGGGTGCGAGGAGCCAGATTACCCAATGAACAAGGCGAGTCAGCCCGTAGCTAGGCGACTAAGAGATGCGAGAGAAACAAAGACAGAGACGTGTGTTGCAGAGAGGCGTGGAAACGCATTCATGGGATTATAAATAGATATGAAAATAACGAGTAAAAATAATTGACAGGGACAAATGAATAATCCAGATAGATGAGAATAACACGGGCAGATGAGATTAACAAGGACAGGCGAGAGTAACAGAGAGAGAATAACAAGAACAGGTGAGACTAGATCTCGTACAATCCAGCAACCCAATCTTCAACTAGGCTTCCATCAGTATCGCTTGCGCAACCAAACTGTTGACGCAGGCAGCCCGCAGCACGCTCGTGTACCGGACAAGGACAGACAAGTGAGTCACAGGGAATGACGGGCGAATGAGACTGAAAGACAGCCGGGTGTGAGGGGCTGGAGAAAGACAAAGCGGGTAACACACCTGGATAGAAATGAGAGAGGAGTTCTTCTCGAAGGTGGAGAGTTCTTCTCGTGGGTGGAAAACAGAGAAAAGACCCGACAGAGCGGAGAGCAATAAGGCACAGCCCTGCCCTCACCGCCGCCAGACCAGACCAAGTGTGAGCACAGATGTGGACTCGACCAGGAGTGGGAGGTGTATGCCAGGTGTTGGGGTCGTGCACGCCCCTCCACACCCTGCCACTCACACTGGCAACAGCCTAATGTGTGTGTGTGTGTGTGTGTGTGTGTGTGTGTGTGTGTGTGTGTGTGTGTGTGTGTGACGTAAAGACATGATACACCACAAGGACAACACGTACCGCTACACCATACGAGAAAAAAGAAACAACGAAATACACCACAAATCGAAAATTCACGACGGCAACTGTGTGCTACAGCAACACTACGTGGTTACGGGAGGGTCTTCTGCTTCCCAGAGCTCGCTCTGGAACCAAAAGCTACAGCCTTGCTTGCTCCACTGCTCAGTCAGGCTATTAGAGGCCGCAATCCGTGAGCTTACCTGGACAAGAAACTTCGAGTGTGATTTTTTTTTTTTTTGGTACGGAATCTGTAGAGTGCTACAAGCTATCGGTCATTCAGCGCTTTTTATCAGGAAAGGTATACCTAAAACGTCGAATTAACATAAAAAAAAATATATTCTTAGGGTACAGCAGGTGACGTCACAACGTCACGTGACCCGTCTTTCCCGGCTTACGACGCCATTTTGAGTGACGCTCCACCAGCTTTCGAGTGGGACCCCCTGGGACTGACGGATGGATGGCTTCGAGGGTCACTTGAGGGAAGGAATGCGATGTGGATGAAGGCGCAACGCCCTCAGGTCATGCAATTCTATCTGACCAATTCACTGACATAACCAAAAGCAAAGAAAATGAAAAAAGACGAAGAAACAGCGCAAAGACAGACGCTCAACAGTAAATTCAAACAGATTCCGAACGAGTCACATATAGTACAGACTGCTGTAGTCTACACCAGTGTTTCCAAGCACTTACACTGTGTCCAAGACGGTGCGAAATTCTCAGGCATTACACCTGAGCATCGTTCTTCAGGCCACGCCTTCATCCCCATGGGATCGCTTCGTCGTGCTCGAGGATCGCACCCTTGTGTTCAGGTCTCCTGTCGCCAATGTCTTCCTAACCTACATTATCCATGCTCCAGATTACCATTTCTGTATCTACGCGGTAAACATGTTAACTCACTTCTGCAATCAACAAACACAGTCATCAATATCACTCCAATCAAAATACCTCGTTAATGATATCCAGCAGGGCTGTTGGTTGGTTGAGATGCCCAAGAACATGAGTACCCCAAGAAAAGAACATGAGTACACCCAAAATAAGGGAAAATGCAACATCCAAGTAAGAAAGATGGAAGATGAGGTCGGTCAACTTCTGTAGTAGTATATTTCGGATCTTAGGGAGTTATTATTTTTTCTTTCTCTTTTACAAGGGACTTCTTTAGCCCCTGGCTTTTGATCTACAAAAAAGACGTCCGAATTGCTTCCTCTCTCTCTCTCTCTCTCTCTCTCTCTCTCTCTCTCTCTCTCTCTCTCTCTCTCTCTCTCTCTCTCTCTCTCTCTCAAATTACCTGTAATTCAGTAACAAGGGGAAAAAAACTCGCGTGTATCATCAACAAGGCAAAACAAACCCCCCCCGAGGGGGAGGGAAAGATATATGTGCAACTTAAAGTCACAGTCTCTCGTAAAGATAAGTTTTACGTGCGGTCCACAAAGCAATGACGAGACGTGACAGCTCTCCTCGCAGTGCCACAGGCAGTCGTGCAAAACTCACCAGGATGTCTCGCCTGCGGAATGCCTCACAGTTGTTTCAGAGGTCTTCCACCCCTCCACACACACACACACACACACACACACACACACACACACACCTCGGTCTCGGATCTTACCATCACGTTTCGAGAGTTTCGAGGTCTTCTCATAAGTACAGCTCCGTCCGGGAACTTACCTCACGCTGGTTTCGAAGGTCTGGGACCTTGCCTCCCCTTATGAATCGTATAACTTTTTGATGGTTTCGGAAGGTTTCTACCTACAGCTCGGTCTGGGACCTTGTTCCGTCGGGGAACTTAGCTCACGGTGGTTTCGGAGGTTTTCAACTCCCACAGCTGGGCCTGGGACCTTACCTTACCTTACGTATACCTTACGATGGTTTCGGAGGCTTTCTACCCCGACACCTAGGGACTGGGGCCTTACCTTACCTTACGTATACCTTACGATGGTTTCAGAGGTCTTCTTCCCTCACAGCCCGGGCCTGGGACCTTACCTTACCTTTCGTATATCTTACGATGGTTTCGGAGGTCTACTACCCCGACAGCTGGGACTGGGGCCTTACCTTACCCAACGATGGTTTTGGAGGTCTTCTACCCTGACCTCACCTTACCCAACGATGGTTTTGGAGGTCTTCTACCCAAACAGCTCGGTCTGGGACCTCAACTTTACGCTTACATTACGATGGTTTCCACAGCCACGTTCCGCACTGCAAACCTCTTCCTACCATAACATTACATAAACAATGCACGTAGTAATCTCTCGTGGACTATCACGTCTCCTCTAAAGACCTTCCCATGTAAGTACTGTCGCGTAATCACGGTAATTCCTAAAGGAATGAACGCCAGGCAGGGAGCGAGCGTTAGCTGTGTGAGTGCTCTGTCCACCATTTCCCCGACTCGGCCGTAATCGAGCTCGCCTTGAACTGCAGCAGATACAGACACATAACCGTTCGGCCAGTGTTTGAATACAACCGCAATATAACACTAACGTCACCCCTAACATAACCGCACCGTGCAGGAAGCACCACAAGGACGCTACACACACACACACACACACACACACACACACACACACAGATACACACACACATCTCCTACTGCAGTCAGAGGAGAACTAACAGTCCTACACTTTCATGAGGCAACGCACGGCGCCCCACGCTCATCTTAACATATCCTCCAGTAACCCAGCAGTAGCCAATGCCACACCCCTCCAAACGTTGCAATAAGTACGTACGCCTTGACACACACACACACACACACACACACACACAGCGTGTGGCTCGTCGGCCGGTACAAGCCAACACTCTACAAGCAGCAAACTTCCCCCACTCAAGCGCTTTCATGATTAGCAAGCATTGCCACATGTACCGAGTGCTTAAAAGTTATCTCAATGTCTGTAACCTACATGAAAACACACACACACACACACATACACACACAAATAGGAAAATGGCAAAACACGGAGAAAAGTGAAGAATTAAATATTTGAACAGATAAGCAAGTGTACACGACATGACATCACAGCGCAAAATACCAACAGGAATGAAAAAAAAAAGAAAAAAGAAAATGAGAACCTTGAGCCTTGTCATACGGCCCCGTAATAGCAGGCTTGGCGAGTGTTAAGAGTGAGGCAGCGGTGACCGGGTGTTGGCAACAGTGAATACCATGTGGGCAGGCCAGAAATTAAGTTTATCTTGGTCATTATGCATGCATCACGAGTCTGGTTATAGACGGTGCTGGTGTGTGTGTGTGTGTGTGTGTGTGTGTGTGTGTGTGTGTGTGTGTGTGTGTGTGTAACGTCTCATGTTATATGTATGATTCGCGCTTGTCAACTTACAAGAGTCATTATATCTCTACATACGAGTTTGTGTGTGTGTGTGTGTGTGTGTGTGTGTGTGTGTGTGTGTGTGTGTGTGTGTGTGTGTGTGTGTGTGTTTCATCGAACGTCGTTTGTTTCTGGTTACGCCGAAAGTCCCAAGTCCCCGGGAGTCCCTTCTACCTTTAAGGAGCTCCCACAGCACTCAAGGAAGCCCGGCCGCCGTCCACCGGGCGGGACTAGAGCTCAAACAGAAGAAAATAAAAATCAACTGATTTTGTGTAAGCATCAATGTGGGGGAGAGCTCGGGGGTAATCAATCGTTACGTTTTCGGTGACGTCGATGTGACGGGCGTATCGTGGGCATGGTCTCGGGATACGATGCACCGGTGTTGGTAGTGCCGAGGGAATGGGCCATGTTCCGGGTGCGCGCGAAAAAAGCGTGTGACTCGCATATGCCTAGGGAGTGTAGTTTTATATGGGTGTGTATCTGACCGGATACCGTTTTAAGACTTTGAGTTAGGACGGCGGCTGGTTTTGTGCCCGTGGCGGGTCATTTCGGCGTTGTTGTGGTGTCTGTTATCAGTGTGGCGTTTGCTGAGGGTGTAGGAGATTGGTGAGACCAGTGTACTGAATTGTGAGGTAATGGATAAGCTTTTTTATTTTCTATTTTTGCTTCGTGATTGGTCAGGAAGCGGTTTGGATGAGGAGGACTTCCAGTGCCGCTGCAAAGAAAGGAGTGCCTGGCATGCTGAAGTGGGAATGTTTTGGGAGGATCTTTGTTTTGCTGTGGTGAGTGTTGAGTGTCCATCAGAACACTAGTGACTATATCATGAGCAATACACCGAGCAATAATAACCCACTACAGTTTTACCAACGTAGTTTACAAGTACTCCTGCCTAGGCGAAGGTTGAAAGCTTTAAAATGACACGACCTATATCGGTATGACTACTACATTACGGAGTCGAAGCTTTACACTTCATCTTCAACATGGAAGCTCTAAATTACATATGAAACAGCAACACAACGTACCTCTCATTCCTTAGCATCTTACTGAACGAACACTAATACGGAGAATTGCCACGGAGACTAAAATACATATAAGTACTGTAATGAAAGAGAATGCAATCCCTTCATAAATCATCAAAGGACAGGCTAAGCTAGGACTCGACATTTATTCACTACAGCAAACAAAATGACTCTACTCTATACTTCCACCGGACCTTTCCAAGTGCGGAGACCTCAAGCAAACTCCTAAACCGATGACCCACCGAAATTGACCCCGACAGACCACACAACCACGCATGAACTCCGAAGAAACAAGGTCCACGGATCAACATATTATCCACGTCACCGCTCTCATGTCTAACACTACAAGATGCGATTCATCCTTGTTCTGTATATTGCGCTGTACCTTCATAATAATCATGCCTGAAGATGGGCAGTGTTTGTGTGACCGAAACGTCTCGATGTTTTTCTCAAGAGTAAAGTGAAAATTAATATAAGCCATGCAATCAACACTTTATCTGATGAAGCAAAACGTGTGGTGGAAAAAAATGAAGAAAAGACAGTGGTGAATATTAAATATGCAAGGTCTTTAACAGTGCATTAAAGATAACATTCATCTTTGCTTACAATATATATATATATATATATATATATATATATATATATATATATATATATATATATATGTTTCTGACTGAACGTCAGCTGTGGTTCAAGGCAATGTAAGCACACGCACGCAACGTATGTCTACAACGTGGCGGCCATGGTAATACCGCCTAGGCAGGGCGCGGGCTGAGGGAGTGGCGCAATTCTTCACGTTGTATCCGTCGATGTACGAGTTGTGGACCATAGCCCTTCGTAATTCTTTCTTTCAATCTCTTGCTACTGGGTCATGATGGCCTTTGTATTTTTTTCGGCCAGCTTACATGGAAATTAAGACTCTGGCCAGACCCGGCAGAAAGAATTAGAACAGTTACGACGGACAGTCGTAAACAACTTGCACATCGACGGGTACAAATTCAAGAAACAAATTCAAGAAGCAATAGAAAGAGATCAACTACAGGAAAGGTTATTTATTCCTATTTTGTCTTTTACATTATGTTGCATCATTCATTATCACTTAGACTGAAGATGGGGTGTGTTCTTGTTCTCGAAACGTCTCCTGTTTTTCAAGTATAAAGTGAAAATAAACACAGGACATTCTATTTACGCTTTATCTGATCAAACATAACATGTGGCAAGAAAATCTGAAAAAGCAACAGCAGAAAGCTAGCAAGTGTTAAATATGCATTGGTCTTTAACATTGAGAGAGAGAGAGAGAGAGAGAGAGAGAGAGAGAGAGAGAGAGAGAGAGAGAGAGAGAGAGAGAGAGAGAGAGAGTCCAACCGAGAGAACCTTATGCATGCGATATACAATTATGGTTAAATAATACGTCACACTAATGGACTACCAAACTGGCATGGTCCTTTGTTAATAGGACTAATGAGCAGTCATGCTTGAGGCCGCCCCCATCGTTTCCATACACAAAACATCAGGCGTGAGCACACAGTCAGGGTGTAACAGACGACTCCAGTCACTTCAATTACTCCACAATAAACGTTAAAGGGCGTGGCTTACAATATGGGTTGGGTCAGTACCCATATCAATATGGAGAGTAGAGTTGTGTAAGAGGCAAATTACAGAGGTGGGCGGATGGCTCCATGGATTCAATACCCTGGACTGATATCAGGGGTGGTGGACTTATGCATTAGGGTGCAACAAAAGGACTCTGGTTATAGATAGGTTAGGCTAGGTTCATACGGCGTATCCAGCCTGAGGCTAACCTAGGTCTGGTGAGTTTCAGCGCAATTAACCACAGCTGTGTAAATGTACATTACTAATCTTTTGCAAAGAGGATGAATTTCTTTCAACCCGGCTAACCATTTAAAGGCTGCAGTCACGACTATGACCTGACCTACCTTAAAAACACAACCCACGACCTAACTACTTTATGACCTGACCTACCCTAAAAACACAATCCACGGCCTATCTACTTTATGACCTGACCTACCCTAGAAACACAATCCACGACTTAACTACTTTATGACCTGACCTACCTTAGAAACACAACCCACAACCTAACTACTTTATGACTTGACCTACCCTAGAAACACAATCCACAACCTAACTACTTTAGAACCTGACCTACCTTAGAAACACAACCAACAACCTAACTATGATTTGACCTACCCTAGAAACAGGCCCACAACCTCAGTGATCTTTTACGTTCACTGACATGCGTGACAAATCCTGGATTCAATATGCGGTGGACAGCACGGTATACACTGCCAGTGTCAACCTGTTGCCCCCCCCTGGCTAGCAGCCGACCGAACAGTAACACATGGCATGGGCAGCACTCGGTTCGTCCACACATCACCAAACAGCAAATGTTTAACTTACCCACCTTGAGAGTGATGGATGACCGGCCACTCCCACACGCTAGAGTCGTCCTTGCTATGTTAATACATCCACGGCTGGTGCTATGGCACTCTCTAGATCCACAGTGGCACTGACAAGGCACTCATGAACACAACAATTGGCACTGTTTTCCCCACTAACCCAGCAAGCGAAACCTGTACGAAACACTTTCCTATTGAATCAATGGATCCAATATCGCTGCCACACTTGGGTAAAGGACGAGATCAGTGTCATTATCTCCCCAGCCAGTCATGTAAACATGAAAATCACTGTATTCCTCGAGATGAGAGTAAAGGAATTATAAGATGTCTTGGTCAGATCCATCACCATCCACTACCAACATGTGACTAACTTGGCAGAGTTAGTTACTGGCCCTTGGGAGCCGCGAGAAGTTGACGGTTAGTAAATTATCCGCTTTTTTTTTTTATATACATATAAATTCAGCATCGCCATCAACACCACAACTATACGAAAAAGTTTCTGACATCGACGTGAAGTGATGATTCACCAGAAAGCCAACACCACAGCGAAAAAATCCCTAACCCGCTAGATGGAACGAGTATAATAATAGTAGCTGGCCACTGACGCGGACCAGACTGTTCGAGTTGCTAGTCCTGACTTTTCTCGGCGCCATTCACAGGGCAGACGCCAGACCATACCAAGTCATGCCGCCCTCAACCAATCATGGTTACTCTCTTCAAACAAAATGCGTTTGATTGGTTAAAAGCCTTCCTAGGCCTCGTGGTGGCTGAGGTCTGCTCCGGGGCTGGTATACGAGACATGTTTGATGTGAAAAGAGCGTTGTCATTATAACTTTACGTTGTGCAGTAGAGACCAAGATTGTGTGCAGAACAAATTACAGGAAATTACCGGCAATTAGAAGTGACTTAACAGCGTCATGTCCAATTCCAAGCACGCCCCTCTAAGTGTAATTACAGGGCTACTAACAACCTGAACAACTTGTTCGTTGCACCAATAACCAGCCGGAACTGGGTACTTATGTTAAACTATTGTCCATCAACTACATCCGGATAATGGAACCCATCATTTTCTTTCATTTACCTACTGTCTTTCACGAGGATTTAAACACATCTTAAACATCCGGTTAGAGAAGGAAAAGTCGTGCAGAACGACTGATAGACGAACGCCTTTATGTAGCCGATGATGATATATGGCTGATATACGTAGACGAGGCGCACGTTACTAAGACTATGAGACTCAGTGTGAGTCCCTCATCATAATGGCAACATCCGGTTTATGTTGACGTTCGTTTAAGGGATGGAAGGGAACGACGGTGACCGGGCGGGACCTTGTGTGTGTGTGTGTGGGTGAGGCTTACAACAGCTTTCTAACCTAGGAAGGCGAGAGGGAGATGCAAGTGAGAGAGAGAGAGAGAGAGAGAGAGAGAGAGAGAGAGAGAGAGAG